>NC_068280.1:26662956-26907972 GCF_025860055.1 Xyrauchen texanus | reverse complement strand
TAGATATTTACCCTCAGATAGATAGATAGATAGACAGACACTCAGATAGATAGAGAGATAGATAGATAGATATTTACCCTCAGATAGATAGATAGATCGATAGATAGATAGACATTGACCCTAAGATAGATAGATAGACAACAGACAGACAGAGAGACCGATAGATAGATAGATAGATAGATATTGACCCTCAGATAGATAGATAGATAGATGATTGATTGATTGATTGATTGATTGATTGATTGATCCTTGCTACCCTGAGTCCCATGAACAAAGCCAGAAGTCTTTATGTTGTTCTGTTGCAGAGATATGTGATTTGTTACTCGGTTGCTAGGGTAACCCCATATGGTTGCTAGGCAGTTACCATAGTGATACTTATCAAGTCTTCTTGCCATCCTGATTGAAATAAATCAACCCAGAAGTCTCTACGATTTTCTGTTGCAGAGATATGTGATTTGTTACTCGGTTGCTAGGGTATCCCCATCTGGTTGTTAGGCAGTCACCATAGTGATACTTATCAAGTGTTCTTGACATCCTGATTGAAATAAACCAACCCAGAAGTCTCTACGATTTTCTGGTCCAGAGATATGTGATTTGTTACTCGGTTGCTAGGGTAACCCAATGTGGTTGCTAGACAGTTACCATAGTGATACTTATCAAGTCTCATTGACATCCTGATTGAAATAAATCAACCCAGAAGTCTCTATGATTTTCTGGTGCAGAGATATTTGATTTGTTACTCGGTTGCTAGGGTAACCCCATCTGGTTGCTAGGCAGTTGCCTTAGTGATACTAATGAAGTGTCCTTGCCATCCTGATTGAAATAAGTCAATCCGGATGTCTCTACGCTTTTCTGATGCAGAGATATGTGATTTGTTACTCGGTTGCTAAGGTAACCCCATGTGGTTGCTAGGCAGTTACCATAGTGATACTTATCAAGTCTCCTTGCCATCCTGATTGAAATAAATCAACCCAGAAGTCTCTCTGATTTTCTGGTGCAGAGATATGTGATTTGTTACTCGGTTGCTAGGGTAACCCCATCTGGTTGTTAGGCAGTCACCATAGTGATAATTATCAAGTCTTCTTGACATCCTGATTGAAATAAACCAACCCAGAAGTCTCTACGATTTTCTGGGTCAGAGATATGTGATTTGTTACTCGGTTGCTAGGGTAACCCAATGTGGTTGCTAGGCAGTTACCATAGTGATACTTGTCAAGTCTCCTTGACATCCTGATTGAAATAAATCAACCCAGAAGTCTCTACAATTATCTGGTGCAGAGATATGTGATTTGTTACTCGGTTGCTAGGGTAACCCCATCTGGTTGCTAGGCAGTTACCATAGTGATACTAATGAAGTCTCCTTGCCATCCTGATTGAAATAAGTCAATCCGGAAGTCTCTACGCTTTTCTGATGCAGAGATATGTGATTTGTTACTCGGTTGCTAAGGTAACCCCATGTGGTTGCTAGGCAGTTACCATAGTGATACTTATCAAGTCTCCTTGCCATCCTGATTGAAATAAATCAACCCAGAAGTCTCTCTGATTTTCTGGTGCAGAGATATGTGATTTGTTACTCGGTTGCTAGGGTAACCCCATGTGGTTGCTAGGCAGTTACCATAGTGATACTTATCAAGTCTCCTTGCCATCCTGATTGAAATAAATGAACCCAGAAGTCTCTCTGATTTTCTGATGCAGAGATATAGTTATTGCTAAACGGTTGCTAGGGTACTCTGTTTAGTTGCTAGGGAGTGGCTTGACAGCTGCCAATCATGAAACTCCAAACGCTGCTTGTCAGTATGAATGATATAAACCAACTCCCATGCCTCTGTGACATTCAGAATGGAAGATATCCCTCTATGGATTTTGGTTGTTAAGGTGCTCGACAATGGTTGCTAGGGAGGGGCTAGGAAGTGTTGAGGTGATTCATGATTGGCTGTTTGCTGCCCCGAGTCAAACGAGACCACCCTTGTGTTTCTATGACACTTCTATCCGGAGATATCCCTTTGATGTCTTTCATTAGAAGTCTATGGGAGTTGTTGCTAAGGTGCTTTAAATTGTTGCTAGGGCGTGGCTTGATAGCTTCACAATGATCCCGAGAGACTGACTGGTCGTCTGAGTAAAATGAGCCCGCCCCTTGTCTCTATGACACTGTGATCCAGAGCTATGTTCAATACAAAATATCTATGCAATGAGGGAGAGAGAGAGGGAGAGATGCAGGGCTGACAGGCCCTTTTTGTCTGTGTGTGTGAAAATGTCAGTTGGGATTTAAATTTCTGAACATTCCGCAATGTTAAGTCAATGGGAGTTTTTTCCGAGTTTGATCGTCATTTTTAGGAAAACCGTAAGTCCGATCAGTTACAAAAGATATAGCACACTATTCGGGATTAGTCTGAAGGTCTGTGCCGAGTTTGGTGCCTGTAGCTTAAAAGCTCTAGGAGGAGTTAGTCTTGGTAATTTTAGTCTCAGAAGAATAATAATAATAATAATAATAATAATAAGTTTAAATAGAATTTCAGTAAGTTGGCTCTCACAAGCCAACTTAATAATAATAATAATAAGTTTAAATAGGATTTCAGTAAGTTGGCTCTCACAAGCCAACTTAATAATAAGTTTAAATAGGATTTCAGTAAGTTGGCTCTCACAAGCCAACTTAACTAGAAAAAAAGTTAGTCGAGACAAACTTTAAGTTGGCTTGTGAAAGTTTGGACCAGAAAGTTTGAAGAAGTTTAAAGTAGTTTGAAGTTTAAAGTAGTTTGAAGTTTAAAGTAGTTTGTAGTTTAAAGTAGTTTGTAGTTTAAAGTAGTTTGTAGTTTAAAGTAGTTTAAAGTTTAACTTAGTTGCTAGATAGATAGATAGATACATAGAGATAGACACTCAGATAGATAGATAGATATTTACCTCAGATAGATAGATAGAGAGAGAGATAGTAATCGCCCTCAGATAGATAGATAGATATTGACCCTCAGATAGATAGATAGACAGACAGATAGATGCTAGCACGTTTTTAGCATGTTTTAGCACTTCGCTAGGTGATGCTAGCATGTGTTATCATGATGCTAGCACGTTTTTAGCATGTTTTAACACTTCGCTAGGTGATGCTAGCACGTTTTTAGCATTTTTTAGCACTTCACTAGTTGATGCTAGCATGTGTTAGCATGATGATAGCACATTTTTAGCATGTTTTATCACTTCACTAGGTGATGCTAGCATGTGTTTGCATGATGGTAGCACGTTTTTAGCATGTTTTAGCACTTCACTAGGCGATGGTAGCATGTGTTAGCATTTTTTAGCACTTCGCTAGTTGATGCTAGCATGTGTTAGCATGATGATAACACTTTTTTAGCATGTTTTATCACTTCACTAGGCGATGCTAGCATGTGTTAGCACGATGGTAACATGTTTTTAGTATTTATTAACACTTCGCTAGGCGATGCTAGCATGTGTTAGCATGATGCTAGCACGTTTTTAGCATTTTTTAGCACTTCACTAGGCAATGCTAGCACATTTTTAGCATGTTTTAGCACATCGCTAGGCAATGCTAGCATGTGTTAGCATGATGCTAGCACTTTTTAGCATGTTTTAGCACTTCGCTAGGCGATACTAGCATGTGTTAACATGATGCTAGCACATTTTTAGAATTTTTTAGCACTTCGCTAGGCGATGCTAGCATGTGTTAGCATGATGCTAGCACGTTTTTAGCATGTTCTAGCACTTCGCTAGGCGATGCTAGCATGTGTTAGCATGATGCTAAAACGTTTTAGCATTTTTTAGCACTTCGCTAGGCGATGCTAGCACGTTTTTAGCATGTTTTAGCACTTCGCTAAGCGATGCTAGCATGTGTTAGCATGATGCTAGCACGTTTTTAGCATGTTTTAGCACTTCGCTAGGCGATTTTAGCATGATGCTAGCACGTTTTTAGCATGTTTTAGCGTGTGGCTATGAAGATTTTAGGTCATTACTTTTTGGCTGCTTGATAAAATAAATCCTCTGAGGGAGAGAGAGAGGGAGAGATGCAGGACTGACAGGCCCTTTTTGTCTGTGTGTGTGAAAATGTCAGTTTGGATTTAAATTTCTGAACATTCCGCAATGTTAAGTCAATGGGATTTTTCCAGTTTTTGATCATCCGCTGTGGGAAAACCCTAAGTCCGATCAGTTAGAAAAGATATAGCACACTATTCGGGATTAGTCTGAAGGTCTGTGCTGAGTTTGGTGCATGTAGCTTAAAAGCTCTAGGAGGAGTTAGTCTTGGTAATTTTAGTCTCAGAATAATAATAATAATAATAATAATAATAATAATAATAAGTTTAAATAGAATTTCAGTAAGTTGGCTCTCACAAGCCAACTTAATAACTAGAAAAAGTTCGTCGAGACAAACTTTAAGTTGGCTTGTGAAAGTTTGGACCAGAAAGTTTGAAGAAGTTTGAAGTTTGAAGTTTGAAGTTTAAATTAGTTTAAAGTTGTTTAAAGTCGTTTATAGTTTAAAGTAGTTTGAAGTTTAAAGTAGTTTATAGTTTAAATGAGTTTAAAGTTTAAATTAGTTTGTAGTTTAAATTAGTTTAAAGTTTATAGTAGTTTGTCATTTAAAGTAGTTTAACTTAGTTGCTAGATAGATAGATAGATAGACACTCAGATAGATAGTTAGATAGAGAGATAGATAGATAGATATTTACCCTCAGATAGATAGATAGATATAGATAGATAGATATTTACCCTCAGATAGATAGATAAATAGATAGATATAGATAGATAGATATTTACCCTCAGATAGATAGATAAATAGAGAGAGAGAGAGATAGATATTTACCCTCAGATAGATAGATAGATAGATAGACAGACAGATAGATGCTAGCACGTTTTTAGAATTTTTTAGCACTTCGCTAGGCGATGCTAGCACATTTTTAGCATGTTTTAGCACTTCGCTGGGTGATGCTAGCATGTGTTAGCATGATGCTAGCATGTTTTTAGTATGACTTAGCACTTCACTAGGTGATGCTAGCATGTGTTAGCATGATGCTAGCATGTTTTTAGCATAATTTAGCACTTTGCTAGGCTATGCTAGCATGTGTTAGCATGATGCTAGCACGTTTTTAGCATGTTTTAGCACTTCGCTATGCGATGCTAGCATGTGTTAGCATGATGCGAGCACGTTTTTAGCATGTTTTAACACTTCGGTAGGCGATGCTAGCATGTGTTAGCATGATGCTAGCACGTTTTTAGCATGTTTTAGCACTTCGCTAGGTGATGCTAACATGTGTTAGCATGATGGTAGCACATTTTTAGCATGTTTTAGCACTTCGCTAGGCGATGCTAGCATGTGTTAGCATGATGCTAGCGTTTTAGTATGTTTAGCGTCGCTAGGCAATGCTAGCATTTGTTAGCATGATGATAGCATGTTTTTAGCATGTTTTAGCACTTTGTTAGGCGATGCTAGCATGTGTTAGCATGATGTTAGCGTTTTAGCATTTTTAGCACTGCTAGCGTCTTACATGTGTTATCATGATGCTAGCGTTTTAGCATGTTTAGCGCCGCTATGCGATGCTAGCATGTGTTAGCATGATGCTAACGACGTTTTTAGCATGTTTTAAGCTACTTGCAGCTAGAGCTGATATGCTAGCATGTGTTAGCATGATGCTAGCACGTTTTTAGCATGTTTTAACACTTCGCTAGGCGATGCTAACATGTGTTAGCATGATGCTAGCACGTTTTTAGCATGTTTTAGCACTTCGCTAGGCAATGCTAGCATGTGTTAGCATGATGCTAGCACTTTTTTAGCATGTTTTAGCACTTCGCTAGGCGATGCTAGCATGTGTTACCAGTGTAGACTGATTCCCAAACAAATGACTCTAATGAGCCGGTTCTTTTGAATCTACAGTGTGAAACATACAGTGTGACCAGTGTAATCTGATTACAACATTAATGACTCTAATGAGCCGGTTCTTTTGAATCCACAGTGTGAAACATACAGTGTGAGCAGTGTAGTCTGATTACAACATTAATGACTCTAATGAGCCGGTTCTTTTGAATCCACAGTGTGAAACATACAGTGTGACCAGTGTAGTCTGATTCCCAAATTAATGACTCTAATGAGCCGGTTCTTTTGAATCTACAGTGTGAAACATACAGTGTGACCAGTGTAGTCTGATTCCCAAATGAATGACTCTAATGAGCCAGTTCTTTTGAATCTAAAATGTGAAACATACAGTGTGACCAGTGTAGTCTGATTCCCAAATTAATGACTCTAATGAGCCGGTTCTTTTGAATCTACAATGTGAAACATACAGTGTGACCAGTGTAATCTGATTACAACATTAATTACTCTAATGAGCCAGTTCTTTTGAATCTAAAGTGTGAAACATACAGTGTGACCAGGGTAGTCTGATTCCCAAACGAATGACTCTAATGAGCCGGTTCTTTTGAATCTACAATGTGAAACTTACAGTGTGACCAGTTTAGTCTGATTCCCAAATGAATGACTCTAATGAGCCAGTTCTACAGTGTAGTTTTAAAAAGGTTTAACTTAGTTGCTAGATAGATAGATAGATAGATAGATAGATAGATAGATGGATAGATAGATATTTACCCTTAGATATATAGAGAGATAGATATAGATAGATAGATATTTATCCTCAGATAGATAGATAGATAGAGAGAGAGAGAGAGAGAGAGAGAGAGAGAGAGATATTTACCCTCAGATAGATAGATAGATAGATAGATAGATAGATAGATAGATAGATAGATAGATATTGACAGACAGCAGGAGCGGAAGAATCCAGAATGACAGCTCATAAGTTATGCAACATTCAACGATCTAATTGGCCAGCCGTTATATTCGTTTAAATACCCAACCCCTTATAATTAAATAATTAACAACATAATGGAATAAATAATCACAATTAATGTATTCAATCACCAGAAAAAATAAATAAAAATAAATTGTATGTAGGCCTATGGAGTTGTAGCTGGTCACTCTTTCAGGCTGGTTGCTAGGCAGTTACCATAGCATGTTTTAGCATGTGGCTATGAAGATTTTAGGTCATTACTTTTTGGCTGCTTGATAAAATAAATCCTCTGAGGGAGAGAGAGAGGGAGAGATGCAGGGCTGACAGGCCCTTTTTTTCTGTGTGTGTGAAAATGTCAGTTGGGATTTATATTTCTGAACATTCCGCAATGTTAAGTCAATGGGAGTTTTTTCCGAGTTTGATCGTCATTTTTAGGAAAACCGTAAGTCCGATCAGTTAGAAAAGATATAGCAACTCGAGTCAGAACAGTTTGAGTGTCTGTGCCGAGTTTGGAGTATGTGGAGTTAAAGCTCTAGGAGGAGATAGATATAGAAATTTCACCGCTAAGAAGAATAAGAATCGGAATAATAATAAGTTTAAGTAGGATTTCAGTAAGTTGGCTCTCACAAGCCAACTTAACTTAACGGACTCAAGATGGCGCCGAGTATGGCTGCTGCGTTGCGAGCTCCGTTACAACACTGCGGTTTATTGTTTGTTTTGTTTACAGTTCTTTGTTTTTTGTCTTGGATGTTGTCTGCCTTATTGTTTACGACAGATAAACGCTTTTGGACATTAGTTCTACAATCACACATCGAAAACCGGACTTCAAATTCCTTAATGCCGACCCGCTGTTTACAAACACGCCGGCGGAGCCCTTTGTCTGTGCTGCTCGGCCGCTGAAACGCAGAAGGAAAAGAGGAAAACGAGCCGGCGTTCTCATCAGAGTAAGACGTCGTGCAAATCGACCCCGCTACCCAGTATACTACTGGCAAATGTTCAGTCTCTGGACAACAAACTCTGCGAGCTGAGAGCGCGGATCTCTTTCCAACGAGAGACGAGGGACTGCTGCGTTATGTGCCTTACAGAAACCTGGCTGTCTCACGGAGATTCCAGACTCGGCCATCGAAATCACGGGCTTTTCCGTGCACCGAGCGGACAGAGCGAAAGACCTCTCTGGTAAAAGCAGAGGTGGTGGTGTATGTTTTATGATCAACAAATCATGGTGTGATCAGAGGAACGTACATTTCATCAAGTCTTTTTGCTCTCCTGATCTGGAATATCTCATGCTTCTGTGTCGACCATTCTGGCTGCCGAGGGAATTCACAGCGGTTATCATCACAGCTGTGTACATCCCCCGCAAGCCGACACAGACCGGGCACTCAGGGAACTGTATGGGTGTATAAGTGAGCAGGAAACCGCGCACCCTGAGGCTGCGTTCATTGTTGCCGGGGACTTTAACAAAGCCAACTTAAAAGCAATCGCCCCAAAATACCACCAACACATAAAGTTCAACACACGAGGGGACCGGGTTTTGGATCATTGTTACTCTCCCTTCCGGAAGGCTACAAATCCCTCCCCGCCCCCATTTGGCAAATCGGACCATTCTTCCGTTCTGCTTCTGGCCGCTTACAGGCAGAAACTGAAACAGGAAGCACCCACCCTCAGAACGATCCAGTGCTGGTCGGACCAATCAGACTCTGCGCTACAAGACTGTTTTGATCACGCGGACTGGGAGATGTTCGGTCCGCCTCTGATGACGACATCGAGGTTTACGCTGACAGCGTAACGTGTTTCATCAGGAAGTGCGTAGAGGACGTTGTTCCGACCAAAACTATACGGATATACCCCAACCAGAAACCATGGGTTAACGGCGATGTTCGCGCGGCACTCACTGCGCGGACCTCCGCTTTAATTCTCCTAACACGGAGGAGCGTAAACAAGCCAGTTATGCCCTCCGTAACACTATCAGTGCAGCTAAACGCCAGTACAGGCACAAACTTGAAAGTCAGTTCAACACCACTGACTCCAGAAGTATGTGGCAGGGAATTAACACAATCACGGACTACAAGCGGAATAAAGTCTCCGCCATGAACACCGCTGCATCTCTCCCGGACGAACTTAATACATTTTATGCTCGTTTTGAGGACAGTAACACCGCCCTCGCGGAGAGTGCACTCGCGACTGACGCTACAGAGGTTGATTCACTCTCCGTCTCTGTTGTGGATGTAACCCGATCATTCCGGACGGGTGAACATCCGTAAAGCTGCGGGTCCAGATGGCATTCGGGCCGCGTCATCAGAGCGTGCGCGAATCAACTGGCTGGTGTTTTTACGGACATTTTCAATCTGTCCCTCTCCCTGTCTGTAGTCCCCACATGCTTCAAAACATCAACCATTGTGCCTGTACCGAAGCAAGCTATAATCACATGCTTAAATGACTGGCGTCCTGTTGCTCTGACCCCCATCATCAGCAAATGCTTCGAGAGGTTAATCAGAGATCACATCTGCTCTGTTCTGCCCCCTCTTTGGACCCATTGCAGTTTGCCTACCGCAACAACCGCTCCACTGATGATGCCATTGCATCTACAATACACACTGCTCTCTCCCACCTGGAAAAAAGGAACACATATGTGAGAATGCTGTTTGTAGACTACAGCTCAGCATTCAACACCATAGTGCCCTCCAAGCTTGATGAGAAACTCCGGGCTCTGGGCTTAAACAGCTCGCTGTGCAGCTGGATCCTGGATTTCCTGTCAGGCAGACGTCAGGTGGTTAGAATGGGCAGCAACACCTCCTCATCACTGACCCTCAACACTGGAGCCCCGCAGGGCTGTGTTCTCAGCCCACTCCTGTATTCCCTGTACACACATGACTGTGTGGCAACACATAGCTCCAATGCCATCATTAAGTTTGCTGATGATACAAACTTCGGTAGGTCTGATCACTGACAATGATGAAAGAGCCTACAGAGAGGAGGTGCACACTCTGACACGCTGGTGTCAGGAGCACAACCTCTCCCTCAACGTCAGTAAAACCAAGGAGCTTGTTGTGGACTTCAGGAAGAAAGACGGAGAACACAGCCCCATCACCATCAATGGAGCACCGGTGGAGAGAGTCAGCAGCTTCAAGTTCCTCGGTGTCCACATTACTGAGGAACTCACATGGTCCGGTCCACACTGAGGCCGTTGTGAAGAAGGCTCACCAGCCTCTTCTTCCTGAGACGGCTGAGGAAGTTTGGAATGAACCACCACATCCTCACACGGTTCTACACCAGCACTGTAGAGAGCATCCTGACTGGCTGCATCACCGCCTGGTACGGCAATAGCACCGCGCACAACTGCAAAGCCCTGCAAAGGGTGGTGCGAACTGCCAGGAACATCATCGGAGGTGAGCTTCCCTCCCTCCAGGACATATACACCAGGCGGTGTGTGAAAAAAGCTCGGAGGATCATCAGAGACTCCAGTCACCCAAGTCATGGGCTGTTCTCACTGCTACCATCAGGCAGGCGGTATCGCAGCATCAGGACCCGCACCAGCCGACTACATGATAGCTTTTTCCCCCAAGCAATCAGACTGTTGAACTCTTGATCTATCATCACATTGTTTTGTGTAAGTATGTTGTTTATTGTAATTGGTATATGTCTCGTCACTGTCATGACTGCTATGTTGCTCGGAACTGCACACAAGAATTTCACCTACTGTTGCACTTGTGTACATGGTAGTGTGACAATAAAGTGATTTGATTTGATTTGATTTGATATAGGTACATTTCCTGAAGAAAATGTGAGTGGTGCTTGCCGTGGCAAAACTCGTCAAACAGCATGTTATAACTTGAAAAGAACAAAAATTATGGTCATAAATAAATCAACCCAGAAGTCTGTACGATATTCTGGTGCACAAATATGTGATTTGTTACTCGGTTGCTAGGGTAAGGCCATGTGGTTGCTATGCAGTTACCAAGGTAATACAATACATGGCTCTTTTCCATCCTGAGTGAAATAAGTCAACCCGGAAGTCTCTACTATTTTCTGTTGCAGAGATATGTGATTTGTTATTTGGTTGCTAGGGTAACCCCATATGGTTGCTATACAGTTATGAGGTTGATACTTACCAATGCTACTCACCATCCTGAGTTAAATAAGTCAAACCTGAAGTCTACGATTTTCTGCAGCAAAGATATGTTATTTGTTATTTGGTTGCTAGGGTAACCCCATCTGGTTGCTAGGCAGTTACCAGAGTTATACTTTTCAAGACTCCTTGCTGTCCTGAGTGAAATAAGACAACCCGGAAGTCTCTACAATTTTCAGATGAAGAGATATGTAATTTGTTACTTGGTTGCTTGGGTAACCTTATCTGGTTGCTAGGCAGTTACCAAGTTGATTCTCAAAAGGCTCCTTGCCATCCTGTGTGAAATATGTCAACCCCGACGTCTCTACGTTGTTCTGGTGCAAAGATATGTGATTTGTTACTTGGCTGCTAGGGTAACCTCATCTGGTTGCTAGGCAGTTATCAGGGTGATACTTATCAAGCCTCCTTTCCATCCTGAGTGAAATAAGTCAACCCGAAAATCTCTATAATTTTCTTTTACAGAGATATGTTATTTGTTACTTGGCTGTTAGGGTAACCACATCTGGTTGCTAAGCAGTTACCAGGGTGATACTTATTAAGGCTCTTTTCTACATTGAGTCAAATATGTCAACCCAGAGGTCTCTTCTATATTCTGGTTCAGAGATATGTGATTTGTTACTTGGTTGCTAGGGTAACTACATCTGGTTGCTAGGCAGTTACCATAGTGATACTTATAAAGGCCACTTTCCATCCTTAGTGAAATAGGTCAAACAGGAAGTCTCTACAATTTTCTGGTGCAGGGATACGTGTTTTGTTACTTGGTTGCTAGGGTAACCCCATCTGTTGCTAGGCTGTTATCAGGGTGATAGTTATCAAGGACAATTTCCATCTTGAGTGAAATAAGTCAACCCGGAAGTCTCTACGTTATTCTGGTGCAGAGATATGTGATTTGTTACTTGGTTGCTAGGGTAACCACATCTGGTTTCTAGACAGTTACCAGGGTGATACTTATCAAGGCTACTTGCCATCCTGAGTTAAATAAGTCAACCCAGAAATCTGTACCATTTTCTGGTGCAGGGACATGTGATTTGTTACTTGGTTGCTAGGGTAACCCCATCTGGTTATTATGTTGTTACCAGGGTGATACTTATCAAGGCTACTTTCCATCCTGAGTTAAATAAGTCAACCCAGAAATCTGTACCATTTTCTGGTGCAGGGACATGTGATTTGTTACTTGGTTGCTAGGGTAACCCCATCTGGTTATTACGTTGTTACCAGGGTGATACTTATCAAGGCTACTTTCCATCCTGAGTGTAATAAGTCAACCTGGAAGTCTCTATGATGTTCTGGTGCAGAGATATATGATTTGTTAATTGGTTGCTAGGGTAACCCTATCTGGTTGCTAGGCAGTTACCATAGTGATATTTAACCCTCTGGGGTCTGAGGGTGTTTTGGTCCCTGGAAAACTTTTAACATGCCTTGACATTTGTGCTTTTTTCAGTTGCTTAAAAACACATTTATGTCTAAAGTGTGATTACACTTTATTCAGCACAAACAGGGCTACAATAATATGTGAGCAACATGTGTGTACATGCTTGTATTTTTGAGAAAATAAAGGTTATGCATGGTTTTTGAAAAAAAATAAATATTTTAATCATTGAAATGTATGACCATCCTGATCATACAAAATAATATAGAAATTGAACTTTTGTAAGACACTTTTAGTTTTAGAAAGGTCATACTGAGGAATGTGTCAGAAAGAGAATGAATGTGAGGAGACTTAATGATCAAAATCAAGTTTTAAGTTAAAAGAAGTAATCTGACTATACATTTTCTTTACATAAAGACTTAATTTTAGACCTACACTACCATTTAAAAGTAGTCTCTTCCCTTCACTAAGACTGTTATTATGATTTCTGAAGGATCATGTGACACTGATCCATTGACACTGATATTTGATCCAAATTACAGTAAAATCAGTGATATTGTGAACTATTTTTACAATTTAAAAGAACAGTTTTCTATTTGAATTTTCAGCATCATTACTGCAGTCTTCAGTGTCACATGATCCTTCAGAAATCATAATAATGTTCTGATTTTCTAATATGGGCATATTTAAAGTGCATTTTACTCATTTAACCTGAACACATATTTGCTTTGTTGATGATAATGAGGCAGCATAAACACTAGTTAAAATATAATCTAAACATTCATATTATTTTTATATCATATTACATATCATATTTATATCATACAGCATACAATTTAAATACCTGCTTTAGCCAAAACATTATTTAAATGTAACAAACTCTCTTATTAGGACATATTTCAAATTTCAATACTCTGAATACTGGCTGGCAAGTCTGGAAACAGTCCCACTAGTAAAATATGTACATGTTTGTATAAAATAGCATGTTAACTAATGAAAACTAAATTATTACTCGTCCGAAATCCTTGGCTAGATCAAGTCTCTTCAAAATACAAACGTTCATCGGAGTCCCGCTCTTCTTCTTAGGAAAATGTTAACTCCTCGTCACTATCCAGGAGTTTTCTCACTTTTGTATCATGCTGTCTTTCAAACGTGCAGATAAGTGAACGAACTTGTTTTTAAGGCACAGTCAGGGATTTACCATTTGCATTGATCGTCTCGGCACATTAGCGTATGAATAGCATGCTCTGCTGGTGGGTGTGATCACATTAGAAAGAAATTAGCTGAGCCAGAGGATATTGTACATCGCTTTGTTTCATACAGAATACATAGCAGGAGAATATTTGTTTTAAATTTGAATTATTTTATTTAAAAGTAGACATTTTAAGCTTTCTTTAGACTTATGTTTCATGTTTTTGTGATAAGTATTCGCAGAGTTTCAGTTCATTTTTGTGACGTGTTTCAGATATATGCTCTCGAACCCAGAGACTGCTTACAGCTCACCCTTTTTTTCTTTATTTTACAAAAGCACAAGGTTTTGTTGTTATTGTGAGTATACACAAATAAAAGTAGACCCATTATAGTCTCTAATGATGTCTTACACGTATCTGTATACCCCAAAATGACGGAGAATTTTATGTTGTTTCCGCTGTAATGACGGAAAAAAATCCAGCATGACGCGCCGGCGCGTCCGTCAACCCCAGAGGGTTAATGAGGCTCCTTGCTATCCTGGGTGAAATAAGTAAACCCGGAAGTCTCTACACCTGAGACCTTGTAACACTAACGAGTCACATGACACCGGGGAGGGAAAATGTCTAATTGGGCCCAATTTTGACATTTTCACTTAGGGTGTACTTCCTTTTGTTGCCAGCGGTTTAGACATTAATGGCTGTGTATTTACACTGTTATACAAGCTGTACACTCACTACTATACATTGTAGCAAAGTGTCATTTCTTCAGTGTTGTCACATGAAAAGATATAATCAAATATATACAAAAATGTGAAGGGTGTACTCACTTTTGTGAGATACTGTATTTACTTGAAAATTATTTAAGCTCTCCATGTCATTATACCACATACTGCGTTCACTAAGATTTTCACTTTGTCAAAAGACATCATTGTATGTTTTGAAAAAATAAGTGAATCTTAAAGGAATATTTGATCATTTCCTCACCCTCATTCACTCCCAGATGTGTATGACTTTCTTCGGCAGAACTTTAATGAAGATGATTAGAAGAATATCTCAGCTCTGTCTCGCCATCTTGCTTCATCGAGCTGAAACGAACGCAGTTCCAGCATAAAGAAAAAACCCGACCTGTGTATATATAACAGGCAGTTCTTTTAGTTCACAACACAACATTAAATTCACTGTTTCTGGTTTAACAACAGTACATCGTAACACTTGTTAACCTGTTTAACATTTAACAGTTACATTTCAGTCCCAATTCGACGGCTAAATTAACATTACGCTATTTAATTAAACAACTTCTCATTCATCACCATCAAAATATGAACATTTGGAACTCAAACACTATCTTTCAAAGATTACTTATTTTTTAACGTTGTAAAAAAACAGAACTTATCAGCATTACATTCTGACAAAGAAATACATTTTCATTCTCTCTCAATTGAATACATCAGTACACATTTGACTACATTTATGGAAGTTTATACATTACAAAATGCGTACTCACCAAATCCAAAGAAAATAGAACATAAATTATATTTATATCTGTTAACTTTTGTACAAAGTTATGGGGCTGCTCGTCTCACCAGTCTTACAGAGAAAAGAAAAATGGCTTTCTCCATCCAGCAACTAGTGTGCTGGGGCGGTACTTCCAATTTAGAGCTCACGTAATTGGACAATCATTTGCGATGTCAATCATTATACCGACATGCATTTTATTTAGATTTTCTTATTTTCCATACACTCTTAACTCTTTTCTGGTTAGTTTATTATTTTAACAAACTTATTAATTATTTCCTTTTCATAATTAATTTGCTTAATTATACAGGGTTAAAGATAGTACCTGGTACTATTTAGTACTACATCAGTCAAGGTTCCAAGTGAGCCTAGCCAATACTAAATGTGACATCAAAACCCTTGCCATCACTGATTGGTCAGGGAGAATCGTCACTACCAGCAGCACTGGTTTTCCGACACGTGACATCAACCCACTAATTTTAAAGTTAGTAACAGCAATAGCATATCATGGGTTCCAGCACATGTGGGTGTGAAAGTGAATGAGGTCGCAGATAAGCCGGCAAAACAAGCAGTACAGGATACAAAAGTGGAAATAGATATATCATATAGTAGATCAGAAATCAAAGCAATAGTTATAAAGGAAATGTATCAAAGATGGCAGCAGTATTGGGATACTGACACTAAAGGAAGACATTTGCATTCAATACAGCCAAAAGTAGGTAAAGGAAGGCATTCTAGAAGAAATAGAAGAGAGGAAAATATTTTATCAAGACTTAGACTGGGGCATACAGGGCTAAATAAGACAATGCAATTAATATCCAAGCATCCAACAGGGTTTTGTGAATGGTGTGGAATTAATGAAACAGTAGAACACGTCATTATGCATTGTGGAAGACACACAGAGGAGAGAGTAATTCTAGTAGAGGAGATAAGGAGAAATGGGGTACAAATATTTTAAATCCAAAGATAGGAGGGAATGTAATAACAATATTGTTCAAGTTTCTGGAGTGTACAGGCCTAATTGACAGGATATAGGTAGTTAAGGATATGAGCGTATTAAAACTATAGGAGTGTGAGGGTATGTGTGTGTGTGTGTGTGTGTGTGTGTGTGTGTGTGTGTGTATATATATATATGTGTATATATATATGTATATGTGTGTATATATATGTATATATATGTATATGTATGTATGTATGTGTATATATATATGTATATATATGTATGTATATATATGTATGTATATATATGTATATATATATGTATATGTATATATATATATATATATATATATATATATATATATATATGTATATATATGTATATGTATATATGTGTGTATATATATATATATATGTGTGTATATATATATGTGTATATGTGTGTGTATATGTGTGTGTGTATATATGTGTATATATATCATTTTTTATTACATTTTTTTCCCCTCTCCCCCATCCCTCTGGTCTTGGAAGGGTTACGAGTGAAAGTTCATGATAACAGAGGGTGGCAGTAATGCACGAGCTTTGTTGCGATCTGCCATAAGAAGAAGAAGAAGCTTAGATAAGTAAAGTGAGTAGAGTTGAGGCGAGTTTAACCATAACATACAGTGGAAAAGTGCCAAAAGATGCTCTCAGAGACGGCTGAAAGCGGACCCTGTTTATTTTCTTTATTTTACAAAAGCACAAGGATCTGTTGTTATTGTGAGTGTACACAAATAATTGTAGACCTTTATAGTCTAACGATTTCTTACGTTTATCTTTATGGTCCTGTAATAATGCCATAATTCAATATAATGATTTCTTTCTCAACTATGTTCACTTGAGACAAAACAGACTCGACAATATATCATGTATTTTGACATTTTGTTTTATGTATTTGTCTGTTCAAATGCAAAAAGTAGCAAAAGTGATCTCCCATGCGCGTGCATTGTCTAAGATGCGACGTGGCTCTATGTGTCACACAAAACAGCTCGCAAGCATTGAATTGAGTTGTTTTGACTTTTGTTGCATGTGAATGGTGTAAAATCGCTTGAATGTTGAAATTGGCAAGGTGTATTTGTCCGTTCAAGCCTAAGAAGAGACGAAAGAGAACACACTTCGGACTCGTCTGTTTGTGTGTGAGTGTTGCAAGGAGCGCATTTGTTTAGAACGGTGATTAACTAACCTGTACAATAAACTGTGTAAACCATGCAGTCACTCGATCAATACTGAGTACTCTCATATTTGTTTGGCTGTGAGATGATAAAATACAGGCTGTGTCCACAGTCAACAGACGCGTGTTGTCAGAGACACAACGCGGCTTTGCATTCTGTGTCACACAAATGCTTGCGAGCAATGAATTGAATCGAGTGGTGGTGGTGTAGTGGTCAAAGCACATAACTGGTAATCTGGTAATCAGAAGGACACTGGTTCAAACCCCACGGCCACCACCATTGTGTCCTTGAGCAAGGCACTTAACTCCAGGTTGCTCCGGGGGGATTGTCCCTGTAATAAGGGCTCTGTAAGTCGCTTTGGATAAAAGCGTCTGCCAAATGCATAAATGTAAATGAATTGTTTCATGTGTTCTTGGGCTTAAATGGTGTAAAATTGCTTGAATGTTCTTGGCATAGCTATCTGTCACACAAAAAAACACTTTCGGAGCATGCATGTATGTGTCATTTTCAACAGATGGAAAATTAAAGTCCTGGAGCTCCATCCTCTAGTAGACAGAATTGCCCTAGTAGAGGGGGGCATTTTTGCTCTGCACAATAAATTTTGAAGTGTTAAAGTAACACTTAAAGAGTTAAATTTAACACTATTCCAGAGTGTATTTGGTCCCACTCGGAATTAGTGTTAAATTGGAACTCTGAGTTCGATTTCAGTACAGTTTAACACTGCATGGAGTTATTAAAAGTTAACCCTCAAGGGTAAATTACTCCGATAAGTGTTGATGTTACACACTACTGTGTTGATAATTGACTATCTTGCAGTGAAAAACAAGCTCATATAGAGTAAAATTCTAACACTGTGTAGTGTCACGGAAATTTGACATCATTTCCGAAATTAAATCTCAGCAGTATTTATTTTACACTTAATTCACTTTTGTAGTGTCAAGTTACACCAAATACACCATTGAGTAAAAATCCCAACTTACCACAAAATAATGCATTTAAACGTTTTATTATCAGCTCAACTGTCAGGCTAAAATACAAATTCTTATTTAAAACATTGTCCTTAAGGTCTCCATAAAATGGCAATATGGAACAACATACAATGAGGAATCTGTTGTTCCATACTTCATTTGAACATCAATAGGTTTAAAGTAACACAGATAATTAATGTTGATCACCTTTAGAATCCTGTCTGGATGCATCCTGACCTTAAATGCATAGTAATGGTGATCAAAACACACTGTTTCCATCAGTTTTCAACAGAGCAATTGATTTTACAAATACAGGCATCTCAAATGCTACCTCAGTACAGATAATGAAGTCACGGCGGTACTCTGTACCATGATGTTTTATCCACTTGGCAGAAAACACACTGGAAGACAATACAGCTTCAAATTTGAAAGCAATCTCAGGACCTTCTTTGAGCTCACTAAGTGTCACCATCTTCCCCGCACCTAAAGTTAATCTTTCCTTGATACATTGCCATACAACTTTGGTACTTTTTGGCTAATGTTTTTGTTACATTTTTAAAGCTTTTTAATTGCTGCTTGAAAAAATTATGTTTAGCTTCATAACGCATATATATTACGTATATTACGAGGATAATGAATCATGAAGTGATGCTTTGGTAAGAGATTGATTGCAGGAAACAACTGCTTGAAGAGCTGATGATGATCAATGATTAAATGTTTGAGGTAAATGGTCATGCCTTCTGTAAGGACTGGTGAAAATACAATGTTAACAATGTTTAGAAGCAAAAGTAGAAGATGCCAGTGCTTGTCATCTGACTTCATTAAATCACCAAATAGCAAAGGCATATTACGTAATAAGCACCAAGACTGTATAGTATTCAACCCCAAATCATTACTTCCATCAAACAACTTTACTCTAGGTGGACAGTTTCACTGCTGATTGTAACCATAGTCAAAAGCATGTATTCTTCCAGCCAGTTGTTCAGCATTTAGGAAGTTTTCATTAATGTTCTGCAGGACAAGTTTGACTTCAAACTGAGCAACTCCTTCTAAAATATTGTGCATTATATCTACAGAAAAATGGTTGGCTGTATTAAAATACTGCAGTGAATTCAACAGACAAATGCATTTGACACCATATATATGAGGTAGTGTAGGATCTGTTTGTAAAGTTTGACAGTGCAGTTTGTGCATCTCGACAGTTCGTAGTACAACTTCTGGATCATCTTCACAGAACACAGTTTGAAAACAATCTTTCTCAAGGAGACAGAAACGACAACAATACCGTGCCCCAAATGACTCCACAAAGCCAAACAATCCATGCAACCCAAGATTTTCACCAGTGACCTGAACTATGGTACCGTGAATCACGTCTTTCAACCTGGGAACTTTAAGTCCCTCTGTCTCGAGTACTTTAAGATCACTGACAAGTGGCTCAAGTATCAAAATACATCAAATTGCTTGATGTCCTTTGCATGGAAAAGAGCACACAAATGAATATTAATCAATGATGAATTAAAGATTGGGGGAAAATTCCTTAATGTAAAATATATAGCACCTAATTTGTGTATACCCTTTTTAGACCCCAAGGGGTTTGCTGTTTCAAAGTCGTCATAAAATAGCTGTATCTGTAAGGCATCTTTTTCTATAGAGAATAAGGGATTTTTTTTTAAATAGGCAGCATCTCTCAAGTCTGCATATATACCTTCCTTGGGCATGTGCCTGGGCTTGAACATGTCTGCAAGTTCTGCGTTTTGAAAAATTACCTTTAGTGTTTCCAAAATAGGAATATATGCAAACTTGTCAGTTACAACAACCTGATCGTAGGTCCCAGTTGTTTTGTTTCTTCTGCTGTCAAATCTTGTGCCAAGCACCTTTTCAACAGGTTCTACAATTCCCCATTTCTCTTTGAAGTGTTTATTTTGTTTAGCTTCTGAATTTAAGGGTGTGAAGGGGTTTTCCAACTTTTGCAAAGATTGTTCTATTCTGTTCTTATTTTCTGTGTCCTCTGGAGATGAGCACTGCAAAGCTGCATCTTTAGCTTGACTATGAATCTCAAAAAACAATTCTTCCATGGAGGAAACAAAACTATTTACAGTAGATTGACTGAATCCAGCTGCTTTTAGTTGAGCAACAGCAGAGGCACACATATCTAGAGTGCTCCTGTTGGACTTTTTCAACAGAGTAGATGTTGTGGCTACCTGGTCTTCATTAACTGTCCGTGACGTTGTAGCTGTCTCCTCTACATTAGTGGTCACTGCCTCTCCAATGCTGCTTAAATAAACATCAGGGTCAAACTGTTGGTCAATATGCTCAGTGTGTTTTGTGTTTAAATGTTTCCTAAACCCAGAAAACGTACCAAACACACAGCCACATCCAGTCTGAGCACATTTAAGCCTGAGATCTTTTCCAGGTAAGTAACCCTGAACTAATCGTAAATGCCTAACAAGCATATATGAACTAGATAACACAGCCTGACAAACAAAACACTTCATGTTCGAGGAGAAACTTCAAGCACTACTGAAGCAACCTCGCCCTGACTTCAGCAACACGAGGACTCTCTTTGACCTTGCCAACATCGATGTTGTACACTGTGGTTTGGACGAAAGTGTACATGATGTGGAGCATGGTGTTGTAGGATGTGCCAAACACAAAATGTGCCTTAAATAGTTCGTCAAAAGCAACAAGAGAAGAGGTTGACCTGCAAGGTATGGCATTTTTGTCAAGAATGATAAAGAACTGGTGGATTGCATTCTTCTTAACTCCAACAGCCAGGAGATAGGGCTGAGCACTAGTAGTGATGACATCAAGGTGCTCTTGAATGTTTGTTCCAGTCTGTGAAGACAAATGAGGGAAAACTCTAGTTAATGGCCAAGTAGTTGTAGAATATGCATGAAAGGGCCAATACACTACTAATATTGAATATGAATATTGAATGAATATTTGTTCCCTAATATTAGGTGTTCATACCACAAATTAGAAAAAATAAAACCACCTTGAATACCACAAGATGCTTCTCTGCTTGGGATGCGGAAACCTTTCCTGGTCTCTTCCGACCCTGAGCAGAGGGTGGAATCAGGTGTAGCATCAGTAAAACCGATGACAGATCACTGTCCCAACCTGTAACAACACAAGTTCAATGTTAACACACTTCAGTTATGCTGTTTTCTTTACAAAAGACCCCCCAGACAGACAGCTGTTCTATAATCACAATAAGTTCTCCAACTAAAAACATTCACAGGGCTGAGTCAAACCTCAAAGGTTTTGTTCAATATACTGCTACAGAACATCCTAGTACAATTTTCACAGATCCAGCTTAGTATTACACTGATATGTAAATGTTTACAGATAATATTGATATATTTAGTGCAATACAACACACATTGTAGGCTTACAAGCAGCTTACCAAAGTCAACATCCAATTCAGTGCCATCCTCAGGAGGATCAGCCGCCAGCAAGAGTTCTTCAAGCTCACTTGTGGATGTAAGCTTTCTGCATTGTTTGATGATCTTTTTCTTGAACGTGACCGGCCACCTTTCCAGAAGCTTGCTTGAGGTATCCTCTCCGAACATTAGAACGAAATCCTGTTCAACCTGGAGTGGGGTGGTGTTGGTGACAATTTCAGTTATTTGACAGCCAATCAAAAGTAATGGGTGCTAGTTATTGGAGTATCACTACAATGTCTGCCCTCTTACAAAACAATTCACATGTCATAAAATGTTTAAAATAATAACAATTACTAAGCTTTTGACGTCTTTGAAATGTGGAAACTCAGACAGTATGTTTCTTCACTGCTGGGGGGGGGGGTCGAGGATCATGTTGCGGCGATACACAAACATCAGTTTCATTTTCTTCTTGATTGTGTCCTCATCAGCAGAATGTTTTATCAGTGAGATTGCTTTGTTGCACTCATCTTCAGTCAGGGCACTTTCTGAAACAAACTGGGATTCTCGTTTGCAAGTTGGTCCTCCAGACATGTCTTCACCAGATGATCCTTTGGCTGATTCTACACAACACAGGAAAATTTCAAACATGTCAAAAGTTTTAGTAGCCTGGCTAACTTTTAAAGGAGGTACTCCACTGTAAAACATACTTTTTGAGCTGTAAACTAAATTATATAAATGTGCTGTGATGAAACACATCAATGCTGGTGTTAATATCAACCTTATTTCTTCACAATTTATCAAAATGCCATCTACTGCTTTAAAATCACCCTAAAGTTTGCAAGGCCAGTTTGTCACTCACACCAGTCAGTGTTGAGGCAATACCCCCTAAAGTCAGTCCTTTGTAGGTCTCTGGTACATTTTTAAAAATTTGTTAAGTGGGAGGGAGCTAGCAGAATTGAAGGATGTAGTTACACAATATATTATTATATGACTGAAAAACATTGTGCAACAAATGCAATTATTGATCTAGCGAATGTTTTGTTACGTACATTTTCTAGTATTACCTCCAAATGATGGTCTTTAGCGGTGCCTCTCTGAATAGTTTTAATTCTCCAGGCCAAGTACCCAGTTCCACACTCGCCATCATAATAATGCTCCTTGAAGGATGAAAGGATAACAAAAACAGATACTTCATTAAAATTACATTTAAAAGTGAAAACAACATGGTCTGGTAGGATTCAAAAATTATCAATAGCAATTAACATTACAACTATTACGGTGTGCAACTCACATAGCATTCTTAGAGAATGGGTCACTGAGGTATGGGAATAAGGTCACTATTCCTCTGGCATACATTTCTTTCACCTGTCTGGGTGGAGATTTACTGCAAAATTGAAGAAGAAAGGATTATGCAGTCATATTCGCTTAGTTTTGGATTTAGATTTACAGATTGAGAACACAAGGACTACTAGCAAATTACCCATTCTTTTCTGTCATGTCAGCTGCCAGAATGTTCACCATTTTACGTCTGGTTTCATCCATTAAGGACTTGGTTCGGTTGTATTCATTTATTATGCATTCCCCACCAGGTTTGTTGGTAAGAGCTGATTCTACCAACTTAAAACAAAATGTATAACAATTCAGCATGTTATATACACTGCAAATAAACTGGAAATAAACTAATATGATGGCAAAGGATGTCCCGATCCGATCTCAAAGATTGCCGATGCTAGTGCCTCAAAAGCCCAATGAAAAAGCCAATAATGGTAAGAAACTCCCTCCAGACAGCAACAATAACTTTAATGTACTTGAAGTGTGCACTGTATTGTCAAAAAATAAATAAAAGTATCTGATCAGGACTCCGTATCAGCAGATACTTATTGAATTAATCAGACAGGGGGCTTAAAAAAAACTTGATCAGGACATCCCTAATCCTGACTTCAACAATGTTTTCAAACCATGTAATTTACAATGTCTAGTAATGTAAATTTAATCTAAGAGAATTGATTGAAGAACAGACTTTAAAATGTCATAATAATTGTCTTACTTTCTTGGCTTCTGTATCCAGCCTCTGGCGCTTTCTGGAGGGGCTATCTGAAATGATGACCGTATCCTCAGGGTCCAAGGTATCAAGGGATGATGGTTGGGACTGCTCAGGAGAGGCCACCATGGAGACATAGCATAAGGAAGAAAAAACATTATATGTAGTTCCCTCATAAACCCGTATCTAAGACACTTATTTAATAGACACAAATAAAACAAAGCACTAACTTATCCATTAATTAATATACAATACAAATTTAACTGAAACAAACCTGAGTCATATTTGACGGTTAGCACCCCAGTTGAGGGATCCTTACAATATCCTCAAAAACAACATCATCCAATTCAGTCCCCGAACTGTCAACAACTTTCAAACCTTTGGTTACAGCTGGGACACCAAACTTTGCAAATGCTAGAAAAAACAGGGACAAAAGCTTGTGTAAACAAAACTAAATCATTGTTTATATAATAATTTCACAGTGTACAATTCACTTACCCTATAAAATAAGTCTCAAACAAACACTATTAAGTGAATTAAAATGACTTTTTGTAGCAAGCATCCACAATTAAAGTGAAGTTGGAGAGGGCATCACAGAAGAAATATTGACATAAAAAAATGGACTTAAAATGTACCATCATTTTAGGAATATTCCAGTATATCAATTTTAAACAACTAAATTCAGTTATTAATAACATTGTAAAATTCTTACCTGCAACCAAAAACTCTTTCAGATTTGGCTCCGTTATTCTGACAAATTTTTGGACATCACCAAGTTTCGCTTTAAACAGCATGCTCCCTGCAGATAGTATCAGCACAAGTTCTCATAGTTAAAAAGTTGATATGTTAGGTGAATGTAATGTCACAGATATTTTATAAATGTAAATTATTGCCTTAGAACCCACCAGTCGATGGAAACAATTATGTCACAGTTGTGAATTTCATTACCTTAATTCAGGACGTTAATATTGTTCATATTACACAAATTAAATTTGTCATATATTGAGCCAAGCATTTTATGTCCATTAAATCATACACCATAGTACTAGAAGAGCCCGTTTTGACATACAAAAAAAATTAAGAAAGAATTTAAGATTTCCAGTTACTAGCAGGCTATATGTTTCAAATTCAAAGGCTTCACTCACACATCACTCTTCCCACAGTTCAGAACCACTGGCAGTCTACATCCCTAAATATATATATTTTTAAACAGACACTGCGCCCTAATGTTATAACTATAAAACAGACAGATCATAACGCAAGATGGACATGATTGCCAGATCAATACTTCATAGCCTCAGACTAACCGGAAACAATGACCTAGTATCTATGGCCTAGTATCAATAACACAGTTCAATTTGAATGAACGTACAGTGTTGAATGAAAGAGTGGTTAACAATGCTTTGAATCAGAAAAAGCATATCATAAAGTGCTTGTACCTGAGGGAAGGCACCAAAGCGAATAAATTAATAGCTGTCTTTGCTGCTCAACTGAGGTGAAAGATGACTGATTTGAAGGAAAACAGTAGTTCATATTAACAATTCTATTTAAATATTTAATAGTGTAATTTTTCTTTTCATCCTTCTGTTAGATAAGCACTGCTTACCTTTCTTACATGGACGGCACATCCCTGGTATGTCTTTATAATAGAATTACCTCTTATGCATAGGTGGAAATCGCGGGGGGTCGGGTGGGGGGAGTGTGGGGGGGGGGTTCAGGATCTGAGGGTAGTCCCCCTAAAATATCATTAAAATATGTGTAATGTAAATAATATAATTATATATTCTTAAAATAATTGTTTAAGAAATAAAATAATACAAATGCAAATGGGGCAACAACAAAAAAAACCTTCAAAAATTGGTCTTGAGAATTGATATGTTTATTGCCCCCCAACATTTTGATGAAATTTTCGCCCCTGCTCTTATGTGTCAAAATATCAAGGAAAATTTGATTCCTTATGTCATTATCCCTTTAAAGGAAGTAACCGTCCAATCGGAAAATAAAAAGAGATTACATTACATACATAAGCATGACGGCTTCACAGACCTTCTTCGGTGTATCTGAAATCAACATATTGTCACACCTAAGAAAAGCACAGGTACTCCACTAAAATATTAGTATATGAGTATTCTGCTCGAAATGTTTTGTTTGTGCTTAATTTCAACTGCAGCTGGGAGAAACAATATGCCATTTTTTATGACTTTGTTGCAGTTTATTATCATGCAGTAACACACCGAGATAGTGATTGATGTATGTCGTCCTGAAATCAGAGATTCTCCCCTTGAAATACAAATGCAAATGGTTACAGGAGACACATTTAAGCAACCAGGTATAAACAGCAATGTGCGCTGTCTGACCACGTGATCGGATCACCCTAGACGCAATACCAGGTGTATACAGGGCCTCTCTCTCTCTCTCTCTCTCTCTCTCTCTCTCTCTCTCACACACACACACACACACATATTTTTTTTCATCTTATTTTACCTGTCAAAACAGCAGACATCACTTGGAATTGGAAGACGTCAGTGTTTTAAAAATATTGTAAATGATGGGAAATATTATTGCCACAGTGTAATGTCTACTGTTACAGTGCAAAATAAACATTGCAATGAGATTAACAGATTTTTTTACTATTTGTCCAACAAAATGAATCATTCCTGGACACGTTGACTGGAACAAAATTTACTTAGCAGAAACTCTGATCCCAATATTTTTAGGTTATTTGTGGCAAGAAGGTGTTTGGAAAAAGTGATGATCTATATATTTTTGACTGACATTGGTTTAGATTGTTATAATTTATCATTTGTTTCTGTTTCACAGATAAATGTTCGTGTGACAACAATGGATGCGGAACTGGAGTTTGCCATCCAACCCAACACCACTGGCAAGCAACTTTTCGATCAGGTAATTGTTTTAATTGTTGTGAATATAATGCCAATTTTCTAGCCAGGATCTTGCTGGCTAGAAATGTTCCTCATACAAATGTTTTGATTTTAAGTAGAGTGTCTCTCCTAGGTACGTTTTAGAGCTATTATTTGTCTAAACCAGAGCTATTTAACTTTTATTTAACAAATGGGCCAGATTAAAGAATCCTTTAACCCATAATTTTGGGTAAAAAAAAAAGCTCAAATCTACAGATAAAAGTTCCAATTGAGTATAATATTTGTTCATTATATAAATAAAATATGTTAGCTTTAATCTGTTTTTGTCATGGAAAATATTTCCACTTTAGACAAAAGAAATATACAAAATCGGCAAAAATATTGCTTTCAAAACTAACCCGTTACATTAATAATAAATAAGACTGATGGAAAATGTTTTGCATCAACATACAGTAGAAACACCCAACACCTGTGATCAATAGGAATACACTCAAATATATATGTCACAATCAAGTATAATTAAAACTAAACTACTTTTTCCACCGCCCCTCCTTGAGAGTCCACCAAAAACACTAAATAGTTGTCCCATTTCCTATCAAATAAATTCCCAACTCCCATCCTGCTGCTCGACCCCTCCTCGAAAGCAGCCATCCACCCCATCTCCTCACACCACTCCGGGAATGAGGCACTCCATTTGACTTCCAATCATAACACAATCAAAATTTGTATGTACTTATCCTCCAAATTTATGACCACCCCATCTCCCAAAATACAGAGTCTGGGGCAAAACGAAATTTGAGTACTCAACGTGCACACACAAAACTCTGTACCATCAACCAAAATTCTTGGATCTTGAATCTGTTGAGTCTCCATCATCTGATGGGCATCGGCAGCAGGTGGGTGTGTCTTTAAGACCAAGCCTATACAATCTAGAGGGGGTCAAATTAAATATTTGTAAATCTTAAATTGCATAAGGCTCACCCTTGCACCTCTAGATGCAGACTTAACGTTTTTTAGAATCCTAGCCGACACTCCTAATCTTTTGAGATAAGCTAAAGCTCCATCCTCCAGACTCTGAATTAGCAGGGAGTAATACACTGATGCCTCATGACCTTTTCCAAAATCAGTAAAAAAAGCAGTTAATCACCTCTCCCAGTGTATATGCCACTTTAGGGGGTGTGTGCTACTCCCAAAAACAGTACGGAGCAGGTGGCGCAGCAGTTAATACCTATAGAATTGAGATCTGGGAATCACAGAACATTAAACCAAATTTTCAAAAGATCTCAATACTCCACTCTCATATAGGTCAGAGAGTATAGTAACCCCCCTCACAATCCAGTCTGACCAGCAGAAAGGAGACTTATTAATACATAATTTAGGGTTCAGCCATATGCTCGATGCAACTAATTAAACACTCTGGACACTTTTATCCATACTGAGTGCAATTGCGAGAGATAACGGGTGTAATTTAACTTCTCCGATTAGTTTGATAAAAGGGATTTGCAGTGGTGAAATAGGGGCAAGAATGTCCTGTTCAATACAAATTAGGGCGGGGCTCTCTCAGGTGGAAGTGACCAATGAGCCAAATGTCTGAGGCCGAATACATAAATAATAAAACAAAATCATGGGTAGGCCTTGCCCAACTTTGTCAATCTTATTGAAATGTAATCTGGGACGCTTACCATTCCAAATGAAGGACTTCGCTATGCTATCAAATTGCTTGAAATAAGAGAGCAGGACATCTACAGGGAGAGATTGTAACAGGTAGTTCAATTTTGGAAAACAATTCATTTTAATAACATTAACCTATCCAATCATAGATAAATGTAATGAAGCCCACCTGCCCACATCACTCAAAATATTTTTTTTTAATGGATCAAAATGAACTCTAACTAAATCAGACACATTTGCTGGGAATTTGCCCAAATACTTAATACCCTGTTTGGGCCACTGGAAGGTGCCTGGCTGGAAAGCCATTACTGGGCATTATGCTGTCAGAGTCAAAGCTTCAGATTTAGACCAATTGACAAGACAATGGGGAAAGAGGGCAACCCTGACAGGTTCCCCTATCCACAGTAAAATAATCTGAAATTAATCCATTTGTTTCTACCGCCACTACCGGATGTCTATAAAGTAACTTAATCCATCCAATAAAAGTATTCCCGAACATGTATATTTCCAAAAGTTTAAAAAGATTATCCCATTCTATCATATCAAACACCTTTTCAGCATCAAGTGAGATGGCCGCGAGAGGAGTCTGATCATTCAACATTGATGAAATCATCAAATAATATTGATGAGACTCCTAATGTTGTCAGAAGAGCTGTGGCCCAAATGAACCACCTGATCTATATGTATAAAAGATGTCATAACTTAATCAGTTAGTCAAAATGTTTGACAATACTTTAACGTCTAGCTAGATCAGGGAAATTGGACAGTAACTCTTAAACTCACTTGGATCTTTGTCTTTTTTAAGAATCAGACTGATCCGCGCTTGTGTCATGGTTGGTGGAAGTTTTCCATTCTTCAGTAATTCCATATAATCTTCTAACAAAAGTGGAGCCAGTTCTGTAGCATAAGATAAAAATAACTCTGCAGCGAAGCCATCTGGCCCCGGAGCCTTGTCTGTAGGCAAGGCCTTAATTACTTCGCCACGCTCCAAGTTTATCTCAGAATAAAGAGAATGTTTTTGCTCTGTCGTCAGTTTAAGGAATTCTAAGGGTTCCACAAAGTTTCTAATATCCTCATCAGTAGACGAAGACCTGGAACTATAGTGATCAAGATAGAATTCTTTAAAAGCATTATTAATATCAATGGCTGCGGTAAATATCTTACCACCAGCAGAAGTCACTGAGGGAATGATAGAAAAAGACTCTCTCTGCTTTATATATCTAGTCAAAAGCTTCCCTGCTTTGTACCCCGACTAAAAGTATGACGGTCTTTCCCTGAATAACCAGTACTCCACCTTCCATCACAAAATATTATTATATATGTATTTCAATCGGGTCAATTCTCTGAGGCAATCAGATGACATTCATACATTCCACAAGTTCTTGTGCTTTGGACTTTTTTGATGAATGAGGCATACTGTATGATCCAACCCCTAGGAACTGCCTTAACTGCCTCCAAAGCCACACCCACAGAGGATACTGAGGACCAGTTGGTCTCCATATAAACACTGATTTCAGCCTTTAACATTTGTTGGAAATCAGGATTTTGCAAAAGGGATACATTTAAGCACAACTATATGATTTCCTTTTCTCCATATGTGGCAAGAACTCTAAACTTTACAGGGCTTGATCTGAGACTAAGATGTTTCCAACTGAACAATCAACAACAGATGGAACTTAAATATATTAAAAAAATCTATTCTAGTATAAATCTTATGGACTGATGAAAAAAATGTATAGTCCCTCCCAGGTGAGTTTAAAAAGTCTCCAAATATCTATAAGACCAAGGTTTTTACACATCCTGTGAAGCGTCAATGTTGCTCTAGGGGGCTTGCACACTTTTGCTTCACTATGATCAAGGACTGAGTCCATCAAAATATTTAAGTCTCCTCATAATATTATGTCATCAGGGGTGCCAGCAGCTTGCAACATCCCTTCAAGATCTATAAAAAAAAGCCCTGATCATCAGCGTTAGGTGTGTAAATATTAGCCAAAATATGTCTTTGCCCCTGAATTTCTGCTAAAACAATAATGACTCTTCCTAATTTATCTTTACTCTGTTTGAGACATTTGAATTGTAGATGTTTACTTATCAATGTAATAACTCCCCTGCTCTTACTTGAGCCAGCACTAAAGAAAACATGTCCACCCCATATCTTCCCAAATTTTTCAACTTCCTGCGGGGAAAGATGTGTTTCTTGAAGAAACACTATATCATATTTCTTACATTTAAGAAAATAAATAACCTTCCTTCTTTTTATGGGGTGCCCCAAACCATTCACATTCCACGTGGAGAGAGACAATCCACTCATATTAACATTTTACATTTGAACATATGAAAAACATAGATTGTGTGTCAAAAATAAAATGATAAAGACCACATTAGTGCAACAGTGAAACCACAAACTTCCCCCTGAACCAAACAAAAAGAAAAACGTGCGCATTAACCCTGCGCACGACAGCGGGCGTCCATCCCTCTAAAATCCCGCGACAACTTTGCCGTCGGATTGCTCAAGTCCGGTGCTTCTATACAAAATTTTATGAGACAGCATTACACAATAGAAAATAATCTATAAAACAAACTCCAGCCATTAGGTAAAATAAACACAAAGAACTTATAGATTAATTCACAAAACTGTATCGAAGGTGAAAACAAACTCCCGCCAATAGGAGGCATAAGCACAAGGAAAGAGCAGATTCATCCACAAATGTACCGAAGGAGTATTATTCCACAAAACAATCTCCAACCGCTAGGCAGAACCAGCACAAAAAGAAACAAGAACCTGGCCCCGCCCTCCGCACTGCCACATCTGTCCCTCGTTCTCTCAGGCTAGGGAGCCCCCGGCCTGACGTACACCCACCCCCCCACATCTTTCTCTGGGGGAGGGCATGCTTTAAGCCTGGTCTGCCGGCAGGTCATCCCCATATACCTGGACGAGGGAGGGGACAAGGGGAGGGAAACAGAAATAATTAAAATGGGGGGGTACTTCATGTAACTGTGTAGTACCCCCCCCCAAAAAACACTGTAAAATTTAAACGAGAGGTAAAAGGCCAACGCTGAGCGGCAGTGAGAGAGAGAGAGAGGAGAGAGAGATGAAAAGGGAAAAAAAACATACTCGCCGGTTCTCCGATACACCGTCGCCTGGTCCTCGATCACTTCTCCACCCTCTCAGGCGGATGACAGCCGCTTCTCCCGGGCGGTCCGGAGTCAGACTCACGACCCCTGGCGGTCAGAACGCTCAATGTTCTCGGTGACTCGTGGGGTCACTCCTTCGCCCCTGGCACTTCCCTCTTCCCCTCTTGGATGGCCGTCTTCATTCGACCCCTCCACGTTTCTGGGGGATGGTAGGGCTCTCCTCCGACCCTGGCAGCGGCTCCATCGCTCCAGGTGGTCGGGGAGTCCAGTCCCCACTCGCCTCGTGGATGGTGGCCGTTCACTGCATCCGGGCGGGCGGTCTACTCCCTCCCCCGGTGGATGACAGCGGCGTCGTGAGAAACACACCCTGACTTCCTCAGTCCATTGATTTTGTGAAAGACATCACTTGTTGTGGGCATGTAAATACATTGCGGCCATCGTTAAAATCTATTCTCAATTTGACCAGAAATATCAGTGCAAAAGCGATCCTCCGTCAATGCAAGAGATTCTTGAAAGAGTGTTAATACGCAAAACAGACTCCAGCCGCCCTGTGCAACCAGTACAAAAGGAAACAAAATGGCACCCAGCTTCCTTAGACAGTCCTTAGACAAGCTCACTTGGGGGCCACATGACAAACACCAAATGGCTTAGTCACCCCATCGTCTCTCTGAAAGACAATGCTTGCTGTAAGCACGTAAATTAGTATCTATTCACAATATGGCTGGAAACATCAGTGCAAAAGCTATCTTCTGTTGATGTAAGAGTTTCTTGCATTCCTCAAATCAATCACATTTCTCTCTTGTCAAATTTGCAAAGTCTGGGAACAAGAAAATGCTGTGGTTCTTCCAAGAAAGCCTTCCTTTACTCCTCGCCTTTATTGGATGATGTCAGAAATTTTAGCTCCCTCAGTGGCTCTGCGTGCCTGGACTCTGTGAGAAAGCTCAATTTCCAGCTTATGGGCTGATATATCGAGCAGACTCGGAAAGAGCTCATCTTGGAATTTTACCATATATCGATCTTCCTCATGCTTAGGAATTCCAACAATTGGGATGTTGTTTTGAGTTTATGATTTTCAAGGTCTTCCAACTTTTCCCAAATGCTTTCCAAATCTGCCTTGGTCACTAGCGGATTAGCAGCTAATTCCCTCTCCGAACAATCCAGATAATCAACTCAGAGAATTTTGCCTCCATAGCTGTAATCGATCTACATATTACAGCCAGATCCTCCAGATCCACTACAACCTTCACCAGCATTACAGACATTGGACAGTTGGTGTTAAATTTCTCCCAACGCACTGTCCAAATTGAGTCCCTGGTCTGCGGCAGTGTCTGAGGTATCAGCGTGAACACGTAAGTGTCTTTTAATATCACCAGAGCTCGAGGATTTCAAATTCTTTGACATGTTGACTTCATAGAACAGTCATACAGCAAGGTCAATGACATAAAAAGAATAAAAAAAGCCATTTTTAATTTGTAAAGACATTTCTAAAATGTTATCCCCGTTTCATTCAAGCTTCGACCACAATTTGTTTCCTAAGTGAATGTTGCCTGAAATGTTGCCTAAATTAGCAAAGCAGAAGCCGAAAAAAGTAACAGATATTGCGTCGGACTCAGGGCCTGGAAGAATTATCGCGTGTTGATTATGGTGATGAGAACTCGTCCTCGAGTTATGGAGAACAACCTAACGGCTTCCATGCTGACAAAAGTGATATCCTTCAAGCAATACATTCAGTGAGAGTCGACATGGCTTCTCAATTTGAAACCGTCCTTTCAGCTGTACAAGAAGTAAAAAATCAAGTTGCAGAGTGTTTCGGAAGATTGACGCAAATGGGGGAAAGCATCTCACAGACCGAAGATTCGATTACCACACTTCAAACGACAACCAGCGCTCTCGAAAAGAAAGTTGCTGCACTTACCTGGAAAATAGATGATCTGGAGGATCGCAGTCGACACTCCAACCTGAGACTCTTAGATTTACCAGAAAAATCAGAGGGCAGTGACGCATGTGCATTCTTAGAAAGCTGGTTACCTGAGAAAGCTGGACATGGAGCCACTGCGAAAGCCCCTGGCAATAGAGAGGGCACACAGGATTAGCAGCATGCAAAGGTCTGATACGGACACAAATCCAACTCCGAGAGTAATGATTGTGAAGTTCTTGGATTACAGAGACAAGGAACGTGTAATACATGCGGCCAGAGCGAAGAAAGATGTGCTGTTCCAAAATCATCGAGTCATGTTTTTACGACCTTTCTGCTGAAGTAAACAAGCAACGGAGACAATTCGACGAAGTCAAGAAGAAACTGCGAGCTAAGGGTCTATTTTATGGATTCATCTTTCCAGCGCGCCTTCGGGTGAATCTCCAATCTCATGTTTTTCAAACTCCATCTGAAGTTGACCATTTTCTGACAAATATATAATTTGGTAACTGTTTCAACAATTTGTTCACACTCAGGATATGTGTATAACGGACGATTATCAATAGGACGTATTACTTATAAGGGGACAATGTAAATTCAGCGGAACTCAGGTGGGATGCAATTCATCGTACCATTTAGATGGGGCAAGTTAGAAGTAAAGTTATGTGTGGATTTGCTGGTGGTTCTCTGCAATTCACAGTCGTGGTGTTAAAATGGTTCTATTGTTTGATGTTTCTAATTGTGTTGTTTTTTAGGTTTACTTTTTATTGTCACAAAGCACAGGTGATTTTAGATTTCAAAACCAGGGAGAGTACTGGATTATCTCATATTATTAGAAATGGTAGAGATTATTGGGGTTAAATTTACTTCTTGGAATTGTAGAGGGCTGCATACTCTTACTAAAATAAAACAAGTGATGACTAGGTTAAAGCAGCTACAATCTAAAATTTTTTTTTTTTTTTTACAAGAAACGTATTTAATGTCTAAAGATATCTGTAGAATACATAATAGATGGCCTGGTCAAGTGTATTCAGCTTCATTTAGTTCTCAAGCAAGAGGGGTTATTACAATGATCCATAAATCAATTCCATTTCAAACAATAAAGACAATACAGGACCCATTATGTAGATTTTTAATTGTTCTTGGGACTTTGCTGTCTAAATCGCTGATTCTAGTCAATATTTATGGCCCCAATGAGGATATCCCAAAATTCTATAGTAAGCTCTTTCTGACTTTATCCACCCTGTCTCGATTTAATCGGTGGGGATTTCAATTGTACACTGGACCCAACTAGAGATAGTTCTTCTGGCCTTGATCAGTCACATATACACACCATAAAGACCCTTCATTATTTTATAAAGGACTTAAACTTATTGGAAATATGGAGACAATTACATCTTAAGGACATTCAGTACTCTTGCTTTTCTAGAACACACCAGTCTTATTTCAGAATTGATTGTTTTCTTATTTCAGCTACACTTATGTCATATATTACTGATTGCTTTTATGATACAATAGTAATTTCAGATCACGCCCCTATATTATTCACTTACACTGATCCTAGGTGTAGCCCTGTTGAAATTATATCTGTATTATTTTACTTTTCTTCAAAATGTATCTTTATATTGGGTTGTTTATATTTTTGATTTATGTTGTATATATGTACTTCTCACGTGTGTTGAAAACAATATTTCATATTGTTAGAAGTGTATAAAGTTTGTCTAGGCTGATTGGGTATTTCACATGTCCGTTTGGTTTGAAGAGTGATGTGATATGCAGAGGGGGCGGGAGGAGTGAGTGAGAGGAGAGGTGATGAAGAAGAGCGAAGAGAAGAAAACAAAAAGAACGAGAATGATATTGAGTGTGACGCAGTTACGATTTGAGTATTCAGTTGCTTTTACTAATAGTAGTGAGTCTATGTAATTTCGTACAGAAGTTAAAGTGTTGATCTCCTACTTTAGTTCATCGTGAGTGTGTGTCGTGTATTCTAGCGAGTCGCAAATGTGACGCACTTGTTATTCACTAGTGATTTGAGTTGACTGGAGACTGAGCTTCTCCGGCCACGTTGGATTTCAATACCAGGTAGCGCTTCAGGTACCCTGGATTTCCTGGAAGTTCCCCTGGCCTCGTTGGATTCCCTGATCGGGACCGCACGGCGAGTGATGATCTTTTTGCCTGGTGCAGCACGGTATTTTCTCCTTCCTGACGCTCTCTGCATTGCTCCTTTTTCCGTGGCACTGTGATCATGACAATCGTGAGTAGTATTTTCCATTATTGTTGGCTCTAGTAAGAGTGAAGCGGCGATTTGTATTTTTCCGCCCCAACGCACACAAGCGTCGTTCAGGCCTGCATCTAATTTTATTTGTTTACTTTATTGGGACTATTTTTTACATTTAGATATTTTTTCAAGAGCCTGGGCCCAGTGAAGGTTAATTACTGACTGACACTAAATGTAAAACTATGTGAAAGTGTTGAATATACTCCATCAAGTTAATCGTGAGTAATGTAAAGTTGATTTCTGTGATTCTTAACTTGCTTTGGAGGTTCTTTCATAACTTTAGTTGATTTTCAAGTAAAAGAGAAACAAGGTAGTATTTGAAATTGAGTCTTTATTCATTTTTAGTAGTAATGGCAATATCACAACTGACCCTGTTAAAATAAACAATATTTTAAATACATTTTCGAGACTTTATACACCTCTGAATATTTAAACAATGGTGCACAAACAACATTTCTGGATAGTCTACCCATACCCACACTTTCTGAAGTGTAAATAGATATAACGGAAGAAATTATTGAGGCTATTGATAGCTTAACAGTGGGTCGAACACCAGGGATGAACGGTCTTAACGTAGACTTTTATACGAAATTTAAAAGAAAACTTGTCCCACCAATTTTAGATATGTTTAAAAAATCACTTGAAAATGGTGTGCTCCCAGACTCTTTAAGAAATGCTCTCATTACATCACTTCATAAGCCTAATGAAATAAATACTAAGTGCGAATCATTTCGGACAATTTCGTTACTTAATACAGATGTTAAGATATTAAGTAAAATGCTGGCTAGGAGGTTGGAGGCATTTTTACCCAATATGATATATCGAGACCAAAATGGATTTATTAAGGGCAGGCAAGGTTTCCATAATATTAGAACTTTACTTAACATTTTACATCTTAAAAAGGGAGCTTCTGATATGACTATTCTGTCCCTGGATGCTGAAAAGGCCTTTGACAGGGTGGAATGGCCCTATATATTTGAGGTACTGAAAAGATTTGGGTTTGGAGAAATTTTTATTAAATGGATTAAGATTAGGGATGCACCGAATTTTCGGCTGAAAATGGCACTTTCAATTTTTGGCTGAAAGAGAAAGAAGGCCGAAAATATGAGCCGAAAATATATACCTCCCCGCCCCTCAGTGCTCCGATTTCACTCTGGATCGATCTAGCCCTCATCACGGCGCTACCAAACAAAGGCCGATCATGTCAGCGGTGTGGAAATTCTTCAAAGTTTCTGATAAGGACATCAAATTTGCGATCTGCAGTGTTTGTTCAGCAGAAATTTCAAGAGATATATATATACAGAGTATAGCAAGAGATTCTTCAGGAAAGCGCCCCGATCCACAGCAGTTCTACAACTAGCACCACTACACCACAACTTGAGACATATCTAGCTGAACTACCCATTGCCAGAAGCGACAATCCCCTTAAAGGTGCGTACACACTGCCAGCGACTTTGTCGCTGCAGGTCACCAGTGGCTGGCGGTGAAGTCGCTAGTGGGTGTTCCCACTACTGGTTGCCTAGTAACGTTTATAAATGACATTCACGGATGTCATTCCATTGCTGTTGACAGCGAATCTCTTTTCTTGCCACTAAAAACAAACATTTTGGAGGAAAATGACTAAATATAAATGTCAGTCACATAAAATGCTTTATATCAAAGATGAATGAGAAACAAGGCGTGCTGTTTGCCATAGCGGCTGTTTATCTGCGGCGAAAATGCAAATGCCGGTCTGTCTGGGTCCATAAAATCCCCGCGATCTCAGATACACCTTTCCACGCAGTATTTTTCTTAAAAATGTCCTTGTACGTGGGAAGAGACATATCATAGAGCACTGGAAAATTTCTAACAGCAAGAATTAGCCTTTCATCCATCTTTCCGTTACTGCAGGAGCTGAGAGAGAGAGAGCGAGAAGGATCACGTGAGCTCTCCCGTCTTCTCTCCTATTGGCTGTCGCTTCCGTTAGTCGCTCTTCATTTGAATAAAGTTGAACTTTTCTCAACTTTGTCACGTCGCTGGACACGCCCACATCTGTCGCCGGAAGTCGCTGTGCTCTCATTGAAAATGAATGGTATGGAGTCGCTTAACGTGTACATAAGTTTACATAAACAGAATAGAGCACTGATCTATATATATAATTATATATTATACTTATTCTCAGCAGGAAACCGATGGAGTGCGTACTCCAGGTAGGGAATGAGGTTTTGCCCCAAGTGAAGGAGTTCAAGTACCTCGGGTCTTGTTCATGAGTGAGGGGACAATGGAGCAGGAGGTTGGCCGGAGAATCGGGGCAGCAGGGGCGGTATTGCACTCGCTCTATTGCACCGTTGTCACGAAAAGAGAGCTGAGCCGAAAGGCAAAGCTCTCGATCTACCGGTCAATTTTTGTTCCTACCCTCACCTATGGTCATGAAGGTTGGGTCATGACCGAAAGAACTAGGTCGCGAGTACAAGCGGCCGAAATGGGCTTCCTCAGAAGGGTGGCGGGCTTCTCCCTTAGAGATAGGGTGAGGACCTCAGTCATCCGTGAGGAGCTCGGAGTAGAGCCGCTGCTCCTTTGCGTTGAAAGGAGTCAGTTGAGGTGGTTTGGGCATCTGGTAAGGATGCCCCCTGGCCGCCTCCCTAGGGAGGTGTTTCAGGCACGTCCAGCTGGGAGGAGGCCTCGGGGAAGACCCAGGACTAGGTGGAGAGATTACATCTCCACACTGGCCTGGGAACGCCTCGGGGTCACCCAGTCAGAGCTGGTTAATGTGGCTCGGGATAGGGAAGTTTGGTTCCCCCTGCTGGAGCAGCTGCCCCCGCGACCCGACTTCGGATAAGCGGTTGAAGATGGATGGATGGATGGATGGACTTATATATAGATCAGTGGAATAGAGGCCCTCTGCCATTCTGTGTTCTGCCTTTTTGTTTTAATTAAAATTACTGTTGCATATTTAAACTTTTTGAAAGATGCTAGCTATGTTCATTACTTGACTGTTGTTTTGCATTTAATAGTTTTCTAAAACTTTACATTATTTGAATAATTGTTAATAAAATCTGTAAAATTTGATTTTTACAGAACTGAATGAAGAATAATATTTAATATAGTTTTAATATATTTTTGTGTTACTTTCAATAAAATGTGATATATTTTATTGGTTTGTAGTTTTTCAATTCAGATTAATTAAATTCATGAAATTAATGAAAAAGTATAATATTAATACAATTATACACCAAAAAATAGGTTAAAAAAAAGTAAGTTTCGGTTTTCGGCCAAGTGCATCCTGGATTTTCGGTTTCGGCCCAGAATTTTAATTTCGGTGCATCCCTAATTAAGATACTTTACACACTTCCTAGGGCTGAAGTACTCACTAATAGTATTGTTTCCAGGGCTTTTAATATTCAAAGTGGTACTCATCAAGGGTGCCCCCTTTCACCTCTCCTTTTTGTTTTAGCAATCGAGCCACTTGCCATAGCAGTAAGGTCTCATTGTAACATACTAGGAATTAGATTAAACACTACAGACATAAATATTTCTTTGTATGCAGACAATGTCATTTTATATCTGTCAGGTTTGGCTCACTCTATTCCTTCCCTAATACAACTTCTTTCCATTTTTGTTAACTTCTCTGGTTATAAAATCAACCAGTCTAAATCATGTATTCTTTTATTGAATAAGGATGATAGTCAAATACCAGCTGCTACTCACTTTAAGGTAGTAGACTTCTTCACTTATTTAGGAATTAAAATCACAGCTAATATAGATGATATATCCTCGGCAAACTATCAACCCCTTTTAAATAACATCTCCAAATTCATTGACAGATGGCAAAGTCTACCAGTATCGTTAATTGGACGTATAAACGCAATAAAAATTAGTGTATTACCTAAAATACTATACCTTTTTCAAAATATTCCTCTGTGCCATCCACCCTCCTTTTTTACATCACTTCGGAAACTATTCACTGACTTCATCTGGAATAATAAATGAGCTTGTGTGCGATTGTCATTTTTATACTTACCATATAATAGGGGGGTCTTCAATTTCCTAATTTACAGAGGTATTATTAGGCAGCACAATTACGATCTATTTTGTACTATTTCTCTTCTGAAGCCCGCCCATCTTGGGTGGACATAGAATCTTTTTTTATAAAGTCAAAATTACCCCTTAATCTTTATCTTTATTCGATAGATAGAATAACTCTCTGGTGCGATGTGCATAATTACTTAGATCAGGCAAATATTTTATCATGTTTTTCCCCAATATGGGGAAATGAGAGTTTCAAACCAGCCAGATTAGACTCAGAATTTGAGCTATGGTATAATAAAGGGCTGCAAAAAATTTAGGATTTTTTTTAAAGGAAATGACTTGATTTCCTTCATGGAGATTGTAGCACAGTTCGATATTCCCAAAAAAGATTTCTTTAAATTCCTTCAATTTATGAGCTATGTTTCTTCTTACCAAGGTACAAAGCTTATAAAACCCATTAAGACTCCTATTGAAATCTTACTATCGAAATCACCCCAATCTAAAAGTTTAATATTGATGTTTTATAAAATGTTAGAGTCATACTCTAAAGAATCTTCAGAAGCCAGATTTATCTCCTGGATTGAAGATTTAAAAATGTTAGATATATGGGGAAAAAAATATGTATGAAAGCTCAATCCCAAACTATTAACAGTAATTAGATTCCTCCGGTAGGAGGGAATCTATTGTAATTGACAGTATTATTAGATTCCTAAGGTAGGAAGGAATCTATTGTAATTGACAGTATTATTATTATTATTATTATTATTATTATTAGATTCCTCCGTTAGGAGGGAATTTATTGTAATTGACAGTATTATTATTATTATTATTATTATTATTATTATTAGATTCCTCCGTAAGGAGGGAATCTATTGTAATTGACAGTTTATTATTATTATTATTATTATTCTCCTTGAGCCCAAATAGCTCAAAGTCACTGGTCAAAAATTTGGGGGTACCCGTTGGCATGATACTCCATGCCAATGGGTACCCCCAAACCAAGAATGGTCCACATTCGGCCATAGGTGGCGCTATAGGCTGAAGGGGCGTGTTTACGTAAATGTCCACATATTAACAATATATACGTGTCCATAAATCAAATGTAATATTGACTGATGGTTTTTCAAACCTAACATGCTTCAAGATGACATCACTGAAGTACTGCGCAAAGAATGGCCAACATTTGCCCTTAGGGGGCGCTACAGGCCACGCCAAAATTCCCATTTTCTGGTCAAAAATTTTCTAATTTGTTACATTGATACTACAGGCCAACAGGAACCTACAAACCAAGAATGGCCCACATTCGCCCTTAGGTGGCGCTACAGGAAATGCCAAAAGTCCCATTTTCCGGTCAAAAATTGTATAATTTGGTACATTGATACTACATGCCAACAGGAACCCACAAACCAAGAATGGCCCACATTCACCCTTAAGGGGCGCTAAAAACCATGCCCAAATATCTCATTTTCAAACTGATGGCATTTTCACCCAATTTGTCAAATTCGTCTGAAACTTAATGTACATACCTCATTTCTCATTGGAAACAAAAAAGCCTCAAGGATCCATAAGGTCTGGTATGATGGATTTTCCTGTACACTGAAAATGTTTCGCTTAGGATTCAGACAGAAATACATGTTTTTTGGATTCCTCCATTGGGAGGGTTTAACCCCAACCCTCTACTGATCAATTTTAAATGATTTGCCATTTCGAGGAGGAATCGCATTGCTGCTTGCAGCTATATTTATTATTAGATTCCTCCGGTAGGAGGGAATCTATTGTAATTGACAGTATTATTATTAGATTCCTCTGTAGGAGGGAATCTATTGTATTTGTCAGTTTTATTATTATTAGATTCCTCCGTAAGGAGTCAGTATTATTATTATTATTATTATTATTATTAGATTCCTCCGTAAGGAGGGAATCTATTGTATTTGTCAGTTTTATTATTATTAGATTCCTCCGTAAGGAGGGAATCTATTGTATTTGACGGTTTTATTATTATTTATTATTAGATTCCTCCGTAGGAGGGAATCTATTGTATTTGTCAGTATTATTATTATTAGATTCCTCCGTAAGGAGGGAATCTATTGTATTTGACGGTTTTATTATTATTTATTATTAGATTCCTCGGTAGAAGGGAATCTATTGTATTTGTCAGTATTATTATTATTAGATTCCTCCGTAAGGAGGGAATCTATTGTATTTGTCAGTTTTATTATTAGATTCCTCCGTAAGGAGGGAATCTATTGTATTTGTCAGTTTTATTATTATTATTATTAGATTCCTCCGTAGGAGGGAATCTATTGTATTTGACGGTTTTATTATTATTATTATTATTATTATTATTATTCTCCTTGAGCCCAAATAGCTCAAAGTCACTGGTCAAAAATGTTCTAAATTGGCACATTGATACTCCATGCCAACGGGTACCCCCAAACCAAGAATGGTCAACATTCGCCCATAGGTGGCGCTACAGGCCACGCCCAAAAAAATATTTTCAAAGTGATACCATTTCCACACCATTTGTCCAAATCTTCTGAAACTTGGTGTACATGCCTCATTTCTCATTGGGAACAAAAAAGCCTCAAGGATCCATAAGGTCCAGTATGGATTATCCTGTACATTGAAAATGTTTCGTTTAGGATTGACAAAGACATGTTTTTTGAATTCCTGAATTGGGAGGGTTTATCCCCAACCATCTACTGATCAGTTTTAAATGATTTGCCATTTTGAGGAGGAATCCGCATTACTGCTTGCAGCTATATTTATTATTATAATTCTTCTTCTCCTTGAGCCCCAATAGCTCAAAAAGTCACTGGTCAAAAATTTTCTAAATTGGCACATTGATACTCCATGCCAACGGGTACCCCCAAACCAAGAATGGTCCACATTCGCCCATAGGTGGCGCTATAGGCCAGGCCCAAAAAATACATTTTCAAAGTGATACCATTTCCACGCCATTTGTCCAAATCTTCTGAAACTTGGTGTACATGCCTCATTCCTCATGGGGAACAAAAAAGCCTCAAGGACCCATAACTTCCGCCATGATGGATTTTCCCGTACTTTGAAAATTTGTGAAAACCTACAAAACTCTTCTTCTCCTGAACCGTAGCTCCAATTGACTTGAAATTTGGTACACGTGTAGAATTGAAGTCTTTGAAAACGTTACTTAGGAAAAATGAATACGATACAAAATGGCTGAAAGGGGCGTGTTTATGTAAATGTCCAAATTTTAACAATATATACGTGTCAATAAATCAAATGTAATTTTGACTGATGGTTTTTCAAACCTAACATGCTTAAAGATGACATCACTCTGAAGTACTGTGCAAAGAATGGCCATGCCAAAATTCACATTTTCTAGTCAAAAATGTTCTAATTTGGTACAATAATAGTACAGGCCCACAGGAATCCACAAACCAAGAATGACCGACATACGCCACTAGGGGGTACTACAGGACAAGCCAAAATTCCCATTTTCTGGTCAAAAATGTTCTAATTCGGTACAATAATAGTACAGGCCCACAGGAATCCACAAGCCAAGAATGACCGATATTTGCCCTTAGGGGGCGCTACAGGCCACTCCCAAAATTTCGTTTTCTGGTCAAAAATTTTATAATATGGTACATTGATACTACAGGCCAACAGGAATCCACAAACAAAGAATGGCCAACATTCGCCCCTAGGTGGCGCTACAGGCCAAGCCGAAATTCCCGTTTTCTGGTCAAAAATGTTCTAATTTGTACAACGATACTACAGACCAACAGGAACCCACAAAACAAGAATGGCCAACATTCGCCACTAGGGGGCGCTACAGGCCATGCCAAAATTCCCATTTTCAGGTCAAAAATTTTCTAATTTGGTACTTTGATACTACATGCGAACAGGAACCCACAAAACAAGAATGGCCAACATTCACCCCTAGGGGGCACTACAGGTAATTCCCAAAATTTCCATTTTCTGGTAAAAAAAAATTCTAATTTTGTACATTGATACTACAGGCCAACAGGAACCCACAAACAAAGAATGGCCCACATTCGCCCATAGGTGGCACTACAGGCCACGCCCCAAAACAATATTTTCAAAGTGATACCATTTCCACGCCATTTGTCCAATTCTTCTGAAACTTGGGGTGTACATGCCTCATTTCTCATTGGGAACAAAAAAGCCTCAAGGATCCATAAGGTCCGGTATGATGGATTTTCCTGTACACTGAAAATATTTAGTTTAGGATTCAGACAGAAATACGTGTTTTTTGGATTCATCCATTGAGAGGGTTTAACCCCAACCCTCTACTGATCAATTTTAAATGATTTGCCATTTTGAGGAGGAATCCGCATTGCTGCTTGCAGCTATATTTATTATTATTCTTCTTCTCCTTGAGCCCAAATAGCTCAAAAAGTCACTGGTCAAAAATTTTCTAAATTGGAACATTGATACTCCATGCCAACGGGTACCCCCAAACCAAGAATGGTCAACATTCGCCCATAGGTGGCGCTACAGGCCACGCCCAAAAAAAATATTTTCAAAGTGATACCATTTCCACGCCATTTTTCCAAATCTTCTGAAACTTGGTAAACATGCCTCATTTCTCATGGGGAACAAAAAAGCCTCAAGGACACATACTTCTGCCATTATGGATTTTCCTGTACAGTGAACATTTTGGAAAACCTACAAAACTCTTCTTCTCCTGAACCTTAGCTCCAATTGACTTGGAATTTGGTACACATGTGTAGAATTGATGTCTTTCCAAACGTTACTTAGCAAAAATGAATACAATACAAAATGGCTGAAATGGACGTGTTTATGTAAATGTACACACAAATGATGATCAAAAATTTAAAAAATCCCATTGATTTACAAAAGTGCCCCCTCTACTGGATAAATACGGTCTACATGTAAAATCCCATTCACTTACATTGGCTGAGCAAAGAGGCTCCCTCTACTGGAGCAACACTGTCTACCACATGCAGCTCTCCTGGAGCCATCTCTCTAATGAAGCATTTCGGTCTCCTAGTGGGTGGAGCTCCAGACTTAGAAGCCAGATTACATTTTGTTGCGTCTGCACGAAGGTATGTCAATTGTGTGTTTTAATGCTTTCCAGTTTGAACATTCAAGCGATTTTACACTATTCAACTCAACAAAGGCAAAACAACTCTATAAATGTTTGCAAGCTGTTTGTGTGACACAGTGAGCGAGCCGCGTCGCGTCTAACGCTCGCACGCCGATGAGAGTTCGTTTTCGCTTCTTGCGTTTGAACGGACAATTTCATACACCAAAATACATGATATATTGGGGTGTCTGTTATGTATCAAGTGAACAAACAGTTGATAAAGAAATCGGGTATCAACATATTGAATTATGAATTATTGAAGGGGTCAACATTGATGCCACTGTGTTGTCCTGTTAGATTTTTCTCTATCGAAACAGCGTTAACAGCTTAAACAAAATACTGCGTTATTTTTGCCCATACAGATACATTTAATACATCGTCACAAACTATGAAAGTTGTACATTTTCAGAAACTTATAACACAATCATGAAACGTATGTTTTAAGAAAGTAGGGATGGGCTGATCGATCCTAACGTATCAAAACTGCCGAGAATTATGTTGTTTTAGGGTTGTCTCTGACAACACGTGATCCGCGAGGCAAGATCATTTTTGCTCGCATCTTCACAATGGTTTGTCGGTTGCATACAATGTTTGCCTGTTTGAACATTCAAGCGATTTTACACTATTCAACTCAACAAATGTTAAAACAACTCAAATACATGTTTGCGAGCAGATTGTGTGACACAGCGAGCCACGTCGCGTCTAACGCACGCACTGCGATGAGAGTTCGCTTTCGCTGCTGCTTGCGTCTGAACGGACAATTTCATACAACAAACTGTCAAAATATATGATATATTGGGGAGTCTGTTATGTCTCAAGTGAACAAACAGTTGAGAAAGAAATCTGTTATAATTATATTGAATTATGGAATAATACCAGGTGACGTACTGCTATATTTTCCTCTCGAAACAGCGGAAACAACTTAAATAAAGTACTGCGTAATTTTTGCCCATACAGATACATTTAATACATCATTCCGAATTATGAAATGTGTACCTTTATTTGTGTACACTTACAATAAAAACAAAACCTTGTGCTTTTGTAAAATAAAGAAAATAAACCAGTTGCGCCATCTCTGTCTTGGCGATTATTTTTCTGAAACACGTCACAAAATTCAAGGGAACCAAATCAACCATTCACGCAGTCTGTATTTTATCATCTCACACCCATAATCTCTGAAATGAATACAGATGCAACAAGCACGGCACAGAACGAAAATAATGATACTTCACAGTTCTCAAAGATTAAAATGAACTGTGCCTTGAATATCGTATCATGCGATAAAAGCCTCTTAAAGAGACAGGAACAATTTAGCCTTCGCCCTGAGCATTGAAATCCCAAGTAAATGAAAAGTACAAATGGTATTATTTAAAGTTTTTTTTATTTCTCGCTTACGTTGTAAAATGCCACGTTATTGAATGGCATGTAAAATGTAAAAAAAAACACTCAATCTCCATTTTTTTCACTGGATCTGTTGCTATTTTAATGATTTAAAAAACAAAGCACTGACCCTTTAAAGTGTGAGCTTATACATTTTGAAATAGTTATAAACAGTCACAGCTATGCAGTGTTATTATGTACCTAGATAGTCTTTCAAATAAAATTGCTTGTGATTTGCTTATGTAATTCACACAAAAAAAGAGAGATGAGCTCTTGTGAAAGTAGAGATTTTTCAAAGTGATTTTTCATTCAAAGTGATAAAATTTCCACGCCATTTGTCCAAATCTTCTGAAACTTGGTCTACATGCCTCATTCCTCATGGGGAACAAAAAAGCCTCAAGGACCCATTACTTCCGCCATGATGGATTTTCCCGTACGTTGAAAATTTGCGGAAACCTAAAAAACTCTTCTTCTCCTGAACCGTAGCTCCAATTTACTTGAAATTTGGTACACGTGTGTAGAATTGAAATTCTAGAAAATGTTAAGTAGGAAAAATGAATACGATACAAAATGGCTGAAAGGGGTGTGTTTATGTAAATGTCCACATTTTAACAATATATATATGTCAATAAATCAAATGTAATTTTGACTGATGGTTTTTCAAACTTAACATGCTTCAAGATGACATCACTCTGAAGTACTGCGCAAAGAATGGCCAACATTCTCCTTTAGGGGGCGCTACAGGCCACGCCGAAATACCCATTTTCTGGTCAAAAATGTTCTAATATGTTACATTGATGCTACATGCCAACAGGAACCCACAAACCAAGAATGGCCAACATTCACCCCTAGGGGGGCGCTACAGGTAATTCTCAAAAGTCCCATTTTCCGGTCAAATATTTTCAAATTTTGTACATTGATACTACAGGCCAACAGGAACCCAAAACCAAGAATGACCCACATTTGCCCATAGGTGGCGCTACAGGCCACTTCCCAAAATAATATATTCAAAGTGATACCATTTCCACGCCATTTAACCAATTCTTCTGAAACTTGGTGTACATGCCTCATTTCTCATTGGGAACAAAAAAGCCTCAAGAATCCATAAGGTCTGGTATGATGGATTTTCCTGTACACTGAAAATGTTTCGTTTAGGATTCAGACAGAAATACGTGTTTTTTGGATTCATCCATTGAGAGGGTTTAACCCCAACCCTCTACTGATCAATTTTAAATGATTTGCCATTTTGAGGAGGAATCCGCTTTGCTGCTTGCAGCTATATTTATTATTATTATTATTATTATTATTATTATTATTCTCCTTGAGCCCCAATAGCTCAAAATCACTGGTCAAAAATTTTCTAAATTGGCACATTGATACTCCATGCCATCGGATACCCCCAAACCAAGAATGATCCACATTCGCCCATAGGTGGCGCTACAGGCCACGGCCAAAAAATATATTTTCAAAGTGGTACCATTTCCACGCCATTTGTCCAAATCTTCTGAAACTTGGTGTACATGCCTCATTCCTCATGGGGAACAAAAAAGCCTCAAGAACCCATAACTTCCGCCATGATGGATTTTCCTGTACGGTGAAAATTTGTGAAAACCTACAAAACTCTTCTCCTGAACCGTAGCTCCAATTGGCTTCAAATTTGGTACAAATGTGTAGAATTGAAGTCTTTGAAAACTTTAATTAGAACATTTTTTAACAGAAAATGAGACTTTTGGGAGTGGCCTGTAGCGCCCCCTAAAGGGCGAATGTTGGCCATTCTTGGTTTGTGGATTCCTGTTGGCCTGTAGTATCAATGTACCAAATTAGAAAATTTTTGACCAGAAAATGGGAATTTTTGGGCAATGCCTGTAGCGCCCCTTAAAGGGTGAATGTGGGCCATTCTTGGTTTGTGGGTTTCTGCTGGCCTGTAGTATCAATGTACCAAATTAGAACATTTTTGACCAGAAAATGGGAATTTTGGGCATGGTTTGATGCGCCCCTTAAAGGGCGAATGTGGGCCATTCTTGGTTTGTGGGTTTCTGCTGGCCTGTAGTATCAATGTACCAAATTAGAAATGTTTTGACCGGAAAATGAGAATTTTTGCATTTCCTGTAGTGCCCCCTATGAGTGAATGAAATTCTTGGTTTGTGTGTTCCTGTTGGCCTGTAGTATCAATGTACCAAATTAGAAAATTTTTGACCAGAAAATGGGAATTTTGGCTTGGCCTGTAGCGCCCCCTAGTGGTGAATGTTGGCCATTCTTGGTTTGTGGGTTCCTGTTGGCCTGTAGTATCAATGTACCAAATTAGCGTTCACTAAGATTTTCACTTTGTTCTAAGACTTCATTTTATGCATTGTAAAAATAAGTGAATGTTAAAGGGATATTTGATCATTTCCTCACCCTCATGCAGTCCCTGATGTGCATGACTTTCTTCTGCAGAAATTGAATGAAGATGTTTAGAAGAATATCTCAGCTCTGTTGGTCCTTTCAATGTAAGTAAATGAGAAGTGGTGAGAAACAGATCAATTATTTAGTCATTTTTTTACTATAAATCTCTACTTTCACTTTCATAAGCGCTCTTCTCTCTTAAGAGTTCTTTTTCTGTTTTTTTTTGTGATTTACATAAGCCTATCACCCCTCCTGAGCAGGTATGACAATTTATAGTAAAAAAATATATAATGGATTAAACCACTGGAGTGGTATGGGTTACTTTTATGTTGCATTTATGTGAATTTTGTACCTTCTGAGTTCTAGATATTGATACTACAGGCTAAAAGTAACCCACAAACCAAGAATGGCCCACATTCACCCTGAGGGGGGTTCTACAGACCATGCCCAAATGTCCTATTTTCAAAGTTATGTCATTTCCAACCCATTTATTCAATTCTTCTGAATCTTAATGCACATGCCTCATTTCTCAAGGGGAACAAAAAAGTCTTAAAGATCAATAAGGTCCAGTAAGATGGATTTTCCTGTACACTGAAACGGTTTCGTTTAGGATTCAGACAGAAATACATGTTTTTTGGATTCATCCATTGAGAGGGTTTAACCCCAACACTGTACTGATAATTTTAAATGTTTTGCCATTTTGAGTAGGAATCGCATTGCTGCTTGCAGCTATATTTATTATTATTATTATTATTATTATTAGATTCCTCCTATAGGAGGGAATCTATTGTAATTGACAGTATTATTATTGTTATTTTTATTATTATTATTATTATTATTATTCTCCTTGAGCCCCAATAGCTCAAAGTCACTGGTCAAAAATTTTCTAAACTGGCACATTGATACTCCATGCCAACGGGTGCCCCCAAACCAAGAATGGCCCACATTCGCCCATAGATGGCGCTACAGGCCACGCCCAAAAAAAAACATATTTTCAAAGTGATATCATTTCCACCCCATTTGTCCAAATCTTCTGAAACTTGGTAAACATGCCTCATTACTCATGGGGAACAAAAAGCCTCAAGGACCCATACTTTCGGGCCCCTTTAAATTCTGGCATTATTCAAGGGGTCAACACTGATGATGCTGTGATGTCCTGTTAGAATTTTCTCTAAAAAAAAATACTGCGTTATTTTTGCCCATACAGATACATGTAATGCATCATAAACAGGGTGCGCCATTTCTGTCTTCGCGAGTTTCTTTCTAAAACATGTCACAAAAACTTACAGAAACTTATAAAACAAACATGAAACATATGTCTAAAGAAAGTAGGGATGGGTAGATCGATACTAAAGTATCAATAATTCCCAGAATTATGTTGTTTCTGCACTCTCAAGAGGTGCACTAGCGATTTGATATTATAAGTTCCAACCGGTAGCTTCTTTGTTAGCGCACATGCTTCTTACACTGGAAACGTTGGTTCGAGTCCCGTTCGAGAGTACTCTCATTTTTTATCAGGTGTTGTTTTCTCTAAGGATAACCAATGAGCATTAACATAAAATGTATGTGTGACATGTTTTGTGATATTTGTTTGTAGTAAATATACACTTTGATTTGATTCAATGGTTTTGTAGAGGGTAGCAAAGATGAGCTACAGACTGAGGAGCGAGCAGCAGCTGTGCCAGAATCAGGCATGGAAACCGGTAACAATTAAACAGTCACTTTACTTTAGAGAAAGATAAAAGTTGTTTATCCCAATGCTCCTAATAAAAGGATTTTGACAGATGAACATTGAGAATTATATACAGTTCAATGCCATGGTTTCTCTTAAAGAGACCGTAACAATGTATCCTTCGTTCTGAACATTGACCTTCCAAGTAAATGAAAAGTACAACTGGTATATTTGTAACACGTGTAGAATTGAAGTAATTGAAAACGTTACTTGTGACTGAAATGACTGAAAGGGGCGTGTTTACGTAAATGTCCACATTTTAACAATATACACTCACCTACAGGACTATTAGGAACACCTGTTAAATTTCTCATTAATGCAATTATCTAATCAACCAATCACATGGCAGTTGCTTCAATGCATTCAGGGGTGTGGTCCTGGTCAAGACAATCTCCTGAACTCCAAACTGAATGTCAGAATGGGAAAGAAAGGTGATTTAAGCAATTTTGAGCGTCGCATGGTTGTTGGTGCCAGACGGGCCGGTCTGAGTATTTCACAATCTGCTCAGTTACTGGGATTTTCACGCACAACCATTTCTAGGGTTTACAAAGAATGGTGTGAAAAGGGAAAAACATCCAGTATGTGGCAGTCCTGTGGGTGAAAATGCCTTGTTGATGCTAGAGGTCAGAGGAGAATGGGCCTACTGATTCAAGCTGATAGAAGAGCAACTTTGCCTGAAATAACCACTCGTTACAACCGAGGTATGCAGCAAAGCATTTGTGAAGCCACAACACGCACAACCTTGAGGCGGATGGGCTACAACAGCAGAAGACCCCACCGGGTACCACTCATCTCCACTACAAATAGGAAAAAGAGGCTACAATTTGCAAGAGCTCACCAAAATTGGACAGTTGAAGACTGGAAAAATGTTGCCTGGTCTGATGAGTCTCGATTTCTGTTGAGACATTCAGATGGTAGAGTCAGAATTTGACGTAAACAGAATGAGAACATGGATCCATCATGCCTTGTTACCACTGTGCAGGCTGGTGGTGGTGGTGTAATGGTGTGGGGGATGTTTTCTTGGCACACTTTAGGCCCCTTAGTGTCAATTGGGCATCGTTTAAATGCCACAGCCTACCTGAGCATTGTTTCTGACCATGTCCATCCCTTTATGGCCACCATGTACCCATCCTCTGATGGCTACTTCCAGCAGGATAATGCACCATGTCACAAAGCTCGAATCATTTCAAATTGGTTTCTTGAACATAATGAGTTCACTGAACTAAAATGGCCCCCACAGTCACCAGATCTCAACCCAATAGAGCATCTTTGGGATGTGGTGGAACGGGAGCTTCATGCCCTGGATGTGCATCCCACAAATCTCCATCAACTGCAAGATGCTATCCTATCAATATGGGCCAACATATCTAAAGAATGCTTTCAGCACCTTGTTGAATCAATGCCACGTAGAATTAAGGCAGTTCTGAAGGCGAAAGGGGGTCAAACACAGTATTAGTATGGTGTTCCTAATAATCCTTTAGGTGAGTGTATACATGTCAATAAATCAAATGTCATTTTGACTGATGGTTTTTCAAACCTAACATGCTTCAAGATGACATCACTCTGAAGTACTGCGCAAGGAATGGCCAACATTCGCCTTAAAAAGTGGGAGGCACATATACAAACTGTTGTAATTCCTACACTGTTCACCTGATGTAAATACCCTCAAATTAAAGCTGAAAGTCTGCAGTTAAAGCACATCTTGTTCGTTTCATTTAAAATACATTGTGGTGGTGTATAGAGCCAAAAAGATTAGAATTGTGTCGATGTCCCAATATTTATGGACCTGACTCTATGTACAATGGCATTCTAAAGTAGCCACCTAAAGTAAAATTTCAGAGCTTTATACACGCAAAAGGCTTCTTATCTGCAACACGATATTTTTATGGTGCTATAAAAGCTTTTTTTTCATGCGAGTGTAATGGAACGACTCTCTCCAATGATCTGCGCTCTGATCCACTGTATTTCTGGCGCACATTCTCGCCCGACACGCATCAATGCCCATTTGTATTCTAGTGATGAGAGGAAGTCAAAACTCTCAAACAGGCAGTCCCCTCATTATAAACAGCAGTGAGGTGAAACAGAGCAACACTGTGCTATGTGCCAAAATAAAGTTATTTATAAAATTACAAATCACCCATACAAATGTGTCACGATTTTACAATAAATACATAAATGTTAGTTTCATATTAAATAATCTATTAGGTTGAATCTGTTGTATTTTTCATTAACACTAATTTATTATTTTTATTATAAAAACTAGCTACATTGAGCTATAGCCATTGTAATGAGGGGCCATCATAGTCTTATGCCTGTCATTACACTGTAAATATGAGGGCAAATACATTGTAGGAGGGACCTTGTGCATATAGCCCGGTCGCAGTATTAGGATGACGTGAGCATCTCCAGGCAAATGTCGCTGATAGAGAATGCTTGCAGGTCCTTGGCCCTCTTGATGGAAATGAGCACGATCAGGAAGGCCATCTTCAAGGAGAGGGCTTTGAGCTCGACTGAATCAAGTGGCTCGAAGGGGGGTCTCTGAAGGACTGGGAGATCCCAGGAGGGGAACAGTCTTGGCCGGGAAGGGTTCAACCTCCGAGCGCCTCTAAGGAACCTGATAATCAAGTCATGCTTACCAAGGGACTTGCCATCTACTGCGTCGTGGTGGGCTGCGATAGCAGCGACATACACCTTCAAGGTGGAGGGGGACAGCCTCCCCTCCAGCCTCTCCTGCAGGAATGAAAGCACTGACCGAACTGTGTATCTCTCTGGGTCTTCAGATATGGAAGAACACCAATTTGCGAACAGACATGTCTTCCAGATGTGGAGATTCCAGAGTTCTGGGTACGGGTGCCAGAGGGTGCCCCGTCCCTGAGAAATAAGGTCCTTCCTCAGGGGAATTTTCCAGGGAGGTGCTGCTGTGAGGAGCGTGAGATCCGAGAACCAAGTCCGGTTCCTCGTCCTCCCTGACCTTGCACAGAACCAGTGCAAGTCAAGTCAAGTGGTTTTTATTGTCGTTTCAACCATATACAGTTAGTACAGTACACAGCAAAACGAGACAACGTTCCTCCAGGACCATGGTGCTACATAAAAACAACAAAGGACCAACATAGGACCACATGAGACTACACAACGAAATAAAATACCTATATAAACTACCTATATATACCTATATAAAGTGCACGTGCAAACATGTGCAAAAAGTACAGGACAGTACAACAAATTACTGACAATGAACAGGACAATAGACAGTGCAGCATCGACCAGTACTCAGTAGTGCAAAAAGATGACAGTTTCTAAAATGTAAACATAACATACTATGAGATAATGTTCTATGCACATAGCAGTTATTGAGGTAGCAGACAGTTATAAAGTGACAGTAATTAAAGTGCAACTCAGGACACGTGTGTGTCAAACCAGTCTCTGAGTATTGAGGAGTCTGATGGCTTGGGGAAGAAGCTGTTACACAGTCTGGCCGTGAGGGCCCGAATGCTTCGGTACCTCTTGCCAGACGGGAGGAGGGTAAAGAGTTTGTGTGAGGGGTGTGTGGGGTTGTCCACAATGCTGGTTGCTTTGTGGATACAGTGTTTTTGTAAATGTCTTTGATGGAGGGAAGAGAGACCCCAATGATCTTCTCAGCTGTCCTCACTATCCTCTGCAGGGCTTTGCGGTCTGAAACGGTGCAAGTCCCAAACCAGGCAGTGATGCAGCTGCTCAGGATGCTCTCAATAGTCCCTCTATAGAATGTAGTGAGGATGGGGGTTGGGAGATGTGCTTTCCTCAGCCTTCTAAGAAAGTAGAGATGCTGCTGGGCTTTCTTGGTGATAGAGCTGGTGTTGAGGGACCAGGTGAGGTTCTCCGCCAGGTGAACACCAAGGAATTTGGTGCTCTTGACGATCTCCACAGAGGAGCCGTCGATGTTCAGCGGAGTGTATTCACCTTGTGCTGTCCTAAAGTCAACAACCATCTCTTTTGTTTTGTCGACATTCAGGGACAGGTTGTTGGCTCTACACCAGTTTCGTCAGCCGCTGCACCTCCTCTCTGTATGCTGACTCGTTGTTCTTGCTGATGAGACCCACCACGGTCCTGTCATCGGCGAACTTGATGATGTGATTCGAGCTGTGCATTGCTGCACAGTCGTGAGTCAGCAGAGTGAAGAGCAGTGGACTGAGCACACAGCCCTGGGGGGGCCCAGTGCTCAGTGTGGTGGTGGTGGAGATGCTGTTCCCGATCCGGACTGACTGAGGTCTCCCAGTCAGGAAGTCCAGGATCCAGTTGCAGAGGGAGGTGTCTAGGCCCAGCAGGTTCAGCTTTCCAATCAGGTGCTGGGGAATGATTGTGTTGAATGCTGAGCTGAAATCTATGAACAGCATTCAAACGTATGAGTCCTTATTGTCTAGGTGGGTGAGGGCCAGATGGAGGGTTGTGGTGATGGCATCGCCTGTTGAACGGTTTGAACGATCACGCAAACTGCAGTGGGTCTAGTGAGGGGGCAGCTGGGTCTTAATCTGCCTCATGACGAGCCTCTCGAAGCACTTCATGATGATGGGTGTAAGTGCGACGGGACGGTAGTCGTTGAGGCAGGACACTGAAGACTTCTTTGGCATGGGGATGATGGTGGTGGCCTTGAAGCACGTTGGAACAACGGCGCTGCTCAGAGAGATGTTGAAGATGTCGGTAAGAACATCTGCTAGCTGGTCTGCACATCCTCTGAGCACTCTGCCAGGAATGTTGTCTGGTCCAGCAGCCTTCCGTGGGTTGACTCTACGTAGAGTTTTCCTCACATCTGCCGTGGTAAGACAGAGCACCTGGTCGCTGGGAGGAGGGGTGGACTTCCTCGCCATCACGTCGTTCTGCACTTCAAACCGAGCGTAGAAGTCGCTCAGCGTGATCTGGAAGGGAGGCATCTTTGTCACAGGCAACTGATGTTGTCCTGTAGTTGGTGATGGCCTGGATGCCCTGCCACATGCCGCGTGTCACCGCTGTCCTGGAAGTGACTGTGGATTCTCTGGGCGCAGGCGCTTTGCCTCTCTGATTGCCCGTGACAGTTTGGCCCTAGCTGTTCTTAGGGCTGCCTTATCGCCTGCTCTGAAGGCGAGTCTCGACACCTCAGCAGCGTGCGCACCTCCGCAGTCATCCACGGCTTCTGGTTGGAGCGTGTGGTGATGGTCTTGAGAAAGTGACATCATCAATGCACTTGCTGATGTAGCTGGTCACTGATGCTGTGTATTCCTCCAAGTTGGTAGAATCGCCATATGTTGCAGCCTCCCTGAACATGTGCCAGTCAGTACACTCAAAACAGTCCTGAAGAGCAGAGATGGCTCCTGCTGGCCAGGTTTTCACCTGCTTCTGAAGCGGTTTTGTGCGCCTGACGAGTGGTCTGTATGCTGGAATTAACATAACAGAGATGTGGTCTGAGTAGCCGAGGTGGGGGCTGGGCTCCACCGGTATGCTTCTGGGATGTTTGTGTAAACAAGATCAAGTGCATTCGCCCTCTCGTTGCAAAGTCCACATACTGATGGAATTTAGGGAGCACTGTCTTGAGATTTGCATGGTTGAAATCTCCGGCGACAATAAACAGTCCGTCGGGGTGAGCGTTCTGCAGTTCAGCTCATAGCCCCATACAGTTCACAGAGCTTCCTTAGCGTTAGCTGGGGGAATGTAAACTCCGATTATGCAAACAGTGGTGAATTCCCGTGGTAGATAAAAAGGTCTGCATCTAACAGTCACAAGCTCCAACAGCGATGAACAGTAACTAGAGACTAGCATAGAGTTCTTGCACCATTCGTGTTGATGTAAACACACAAGCCACCACCGCGAGTCTTACCGCGAGAGAGCTGTATTTCTGTCGGCACTAAACGCAGGCGAGCCCGTCTAGCTGAATGGCGGCATCCGAACTCTGTCGCTGAGCCACGCCTCGCGGAAAACAAAGATGCAGCAGTCTCTAAACTCACACTGCGTAGCCTGCTGGAGTCGGATATAGTCCAGTTTATTGTCCAGGGAGCAAACATTTGAGAGCAGGATAGACGGGAGAGCCGGCTGGCTAGGGTTTGTTTTAGCCTAGCATGGACCCCGCCCTCTTTCCGTGCTTCCGCTTTCGCGACACCGCTACGACGTCCTCTCCCCGCCACCGGCATCAGGCGACACCGAGGGCTGGAGGCCTGGTCTCCGCAGCAAGCCGAGTACGCGTAGCGCCTCCTGCAGGTCATCATGCAGCTTGGTTTTTGCATGAGTCTTATATTTCAGTAGTGTCTGGCGATGGTAGACACGAACACCGGTTGCTCCGATGTCCATGTGTTGCAAAAGTCGGTCTTTTTTAACAAAAATAGCACCATTGTGGCTCTGGAGTGGCCGCTGCGTGCTACCGCGCCGCCATCTTGGAGCATAATGCAAGAATGCTCATTGGGGTAATGTATACTTGCGCAGCCCCCATGTGCCAGTGTGTCTGTGCCGAGGGGGGCTTTCGTTAGGGGTACCAGAGTGGGCAGTGGGAGTTGTGTTGGGTGGCAAAGCGATCTATCTGTGCCCTACGAAGCAGCCCCAAATCAGCTGGACCACCTGGGGGTGGAGCCTCCATTCTCCGTTTAGTGCAACTTGCCACGACAGCGCGTCCGCCGTCGTGTTGCGGTCGCTGAGAATGTGAGTGGTGAGCAGCAACCTGAGTCGCGGCTGACTTCAAAGGAGGAGATGGCAGGTGACATGTGACGGGAGTGCACGCTGCCTTTGCGATTTATGTATGCTACTGTGGCAAAGCTATCCAAACGGATCAAGGCGTGCTTGCCCCTAATCAGCGAGAGAAACCTCCACAGGGCAAGGAGTACAGCCAACAACTCGAGGCAGATGATGTGCCAACGCAGGTTGAGAGGCGTCTGTGTTGACCACGACACATCTGACTCCTGTCACCCGAAAACAGAGGTCTGTCCAAGGGTGGAAAGTCTGATGATAGGAAGGGGGGATAACCACGCGGTATGTGCCGCAGCGCCATGCCCATCTCGGGACTCGAGTCTGTGAAGCCAGTGCTGGAGCAGTCTCATATGCATCAACCCGAGCGCCATGGCCGAGCAGTCTCGTATGCATCAACCCGAGCGCCACGGCCGAGCATGCCATATGCCCCAGGAGCCTCTGGAACTTTTTGAGAGGAACTGCTGTACCTGGCTTGAAGCGAGCAAGGCATGCTAGCACTGACTGCGCACGTTCGGTTGTGAGGCGCGCTGATATTGAGTCGCAACCCACCACCTTTTTTGGGTACGATGAAGTTAGGGCTGTAGAAACCCTTCTTCATCTTGGCTGGAGGGACAAGCTCTATCGCATCCTTGAGTAACAGAGTGGCAATCTCTGCTCATAAAGTGCTGACATTCTCGCCGCTTAACGGGGTGGAGCAAATACAGCTGAAACTAGGCGGGAGCCTGGCGAATTTAATTGCCAGGCACTAACGGGTCAGATGGTCCTGGCCAGCCAACGCGACGGGCTGGGAAGCGCAAGCCATGCGTCTAAGCTCCGTGCGAGGGGCACTAACGGGACAATCATTTTGGACATACCGGGTGGGGCCTTCCGGCGGGGGGAGCAGGTAATAGGGTTGTGCCGATGGACGATATCATCGTCCATCATGATGGCTGACCAACATCACGATGTAGAGCCACCATTGTGATGCCACGCGCCCTTTTGCGAGTCTTGCTAGTGTGACTCACTAATCCTAGTCTCTTCTATAGTTAACCTAAAAACTTTGCAGGGATTGCGCTGTAAATTAAATTGAGAATATAACTAATGCATATATGCTATTTTAAATACTGTAGTATATGCCAGAGACGTGACGTGTTAGTCTGTGAAAATACCGTGTCAGGCAGGCTACAAATATTGATCTTGACATTGTTAGCTTCTTGTCTTTTTTTTTACATGTCTTACACTGTAAATTTAGATTCAAATATTTTATGTTGTAGGCTACAAGAAAATAGCCTTTATTAATTAATTATTAGTAGTTGTAGTGTCTCAGAAAATCTTGCTCATTGTCACATAGCTCTTGTATACACTGAAGCGGCAGTTTAAGATAAACCCAGACCAGCTTAACGCCAAATAACTTTTGTCTGGTTAATACTTTTAAAGAAAAATTTCCTTGGCCATAAATCCATAATGTCAAATCAAATGAAAGAAACGAGGTGAATATGAATAACACACATTTATTAAAACATAGAAGAACAACAAATAAAACAAGAAAACGGGAACAACACTCAGACCGAAACTCGGCATTAACATTTCACTTATAATTAGCAGCACAATTAACTTCAGCACAGGCTACAAAATAAATTGTTATTGAAATATTGTAAAGTGGTCATATGAACTACAGAAATTAACGTTTAAAAAATAATATGCAAAATCGAATAGCTCCGCAACGGATGGCGAAAAATGCGTAAAGAAGTCTAATATCTTTCACCATAGACCATGTTTAAATTTCGATGTTTCTGGCCAGAAATACTTTAATAAGCTGCGGATTGGAGTAACTACACTACCCGCTGTGCTGAAGACCCGCTCTGATGGAGTACTGGTAGCACATATGCACAGATATTTCCGTGCTAATCTTGCCATGAACGGAAACCTTTTGTCATTCGTTTTCCACCAAGTCAGCGGGTCCTCTTCCCCATCAATGGTCATTTCTGCCTCGACCTTTTGCTCATCAGTGAGTAAAATAACGCAATTATAGTTTTTAAGTGGAAAATAGTATTTATGTAAAGAGATATATTAAAATAAAAAGTGGACAACTCTTCTTAAGTGAAAGCTAAAAAAAAAAATGCTTCACGTGTCGTGCAACCTACTGATAAAGCGCCGACGAGTCATTAGTTGGGTTAGTAAAATAACGAAATTATAATTTTTCATATAATTTTTGAAAATTATATGAAATTATATAACCGCCCCGCCCCACCGACGATATCATCATCCATCGCGATGTTTTACTGTCAACATCGTCAACTGCCAATTTAGGGGACATCGCCCAACCCTAGCAGGTAATAGTGCGTCGGAAGGCAAAAGCGTGTCCCAAGGCTTGGGCGCTGAGAAAAAACTCAAAGCACTTACCTTGGTCCGTGCACCCGGCAGGGAGTGGGATATAGACAAAGGAAGAGGTCCTGTAGGGACGTCTTTGAGACTCATCAGCGCTGCCCTGCCTGTGCTGGGCAGTCGTAGGTCCAGAGGCGAGGTGGCCGCGTCCGGGGAACCGGGACTGCAAAGTTTTGGTGCCGGGGTGCCGTAAGAACGGCGTGCACCGATCTGATGACCCAGGAAGTGAGGACATTTCTCTTTTATTGATAATTTGGGTACCGCAGCCCAAAGGGTGTGCGGGTTGCTGGTATCAACCCCCAAAATGTCTGGCTTCCTGGGTGCGCCGTCTCAGGAGAGTTTAGGGGTCTTACAGGCCCTAGAGGAGGTCCTGGAGACTGGGGGCATACGCCGCCTGTGCGGTGCTCGACGCTGGGGCTGAGAGCTGGGTCTGGGTTGAGGCGGAGCTGTCGTTGGCTTCTTCGCAGGGGGACGCCCATGGCAAGCAGACGGGGGTGGCCTGCGCTACGACAGTGGGGCATGATGTGGGAGATGGCCTCTGTCTGTTTCTTCACTGCCGAGAACTGCAGGGCGAAGTCGTCGATGGTGTCGCCGAAGAGACCAAACTGGGAGACGGGGGCGTTTAGAAAGTGGGCTTTGTCAACGTTGCGCATCTCGACCATGTTCAGCCACAGGTGGCGTTCCTGGACCACGAGGGTGGCCATCGCCCACCTGAGTGACCTTCGTAGCTCTGAGAGCGAGGTCATTTTCAGAGCGCAGTTCCTGCAGCACTGCATAATTGGGACTACCCTGGTAAAGTTCTTTGAGTGCCCTGGCTTGGTGTACCTGCAAGAGAGCCATGGCATGCAAGACAGAGTGGCGCTGTAGGCTTTTGCAGTCAGTGATCGCATGGCCCTTTGTTCTATGATCAAAGATGAGACATTGAACTCGGTTTCCCAGAATGCTTCACAGCTGGATGGGAATTTCCGCTCATGGACCCAATCTCAAACGCCATTGGTCAAAAGTGGCCTATGACCGATGACGTCTTCTTTTCAACAAAACTAACAGACAGATATGATTTTGGTTTCTCTGTGCCCAGCTTCTAAGCCTGCAGTTTGAAAAGAGACATACAAAGGACAAAGAGACCACGTTTTTCTAACCTCACCATTTGGCCACGGTAGAGTAAGATTAACTTAGCTTTGTTCCAGTCTAGTCGTATACACATTACAACCGGTTCATTAATTTTCATAGCAAAACAACAGTGAATTTATTTAGAAAACGAAAAGGCAACCAGCTTTCCTTCTCCCTCGTTTCCTACCAACGTTGAGTACCTCCTGCATTTCTCTCCATCACCGGACCCGAGAAATAACGCAGAGACATGTCTATTTGCTGACACGCGTAAGACAAAGGACCCACTGTAGATCATTTTCTCCTGACCGCTCAACGCAGCAGGGATTCAAACAGACAACCCTGCTGAAATCACACAGGATTTCCCAAGTAAGGCTTGATTTCTGGGCAGATTTAGGTTAGAAACTGTGACTTCTCTTATAAAACAAAATAATATATTTGATGCTGAATGTTTGATGTTTTGATTACAACTGTATGTTTTTGTGGCAAAACATTATCAACCAACCATTATCACTGCGTAAGAGACACTCTGACTCGAACAGTCTTTTAAAATAAATTTATTCTTGCAAGAAGACCCAGTCATTTACACAGCAACCCCAGTCTGTGTCATGAGAGAGTGTGTTTATCAGGCAGGGCTGCCTTTCTTATACTCCCCCCCGAGGTCAACTGGCAGAAACAGATCTTCCTCCCGCCTTCTCTCCCTTGGATACAGGGACTAGGCTACTAGGCCTGATTTACTATTAACCAGCCCAAACGTACCCCCCTGTACTACATGACTTCTGACCTGAAGAGGGCAGAGGTCCCCACTCAGCCTGGGCCGAGGTGTCTCTGTTCTGCTTTTCAGTCGTAAATACTGTCCCTTGTTCAAACATAAATTTCCCAATGTCTTCTCCCTTTCCAGATCAGAAGACCATGTGGCATTCCTGTGCGATGACTGAGTCTTGACCACTGATTATCAAAAATTTCTACAACAATTCCCCGCTTTTTATCATTCAGATTACTCAATCACAATAATAACAATAAGACAAATTTTAAGTCATATCATCACACTTACACTCTTCAAATGCATGATTTTTGCATAAATGATCACTCTCTTAAACATTTGTGAAATAACATTTGGAAAGGAAAAAAAATAAAATAATAATAAACAGCTTAGGCTTTTTTTGTGGGGATAGTCCCCTTAAGTATTAGCAAGCAAGTAAAGACTTCATCTGACGCCAGGCTAAATGAGTAAACGCCGTTACATATCTGACATAAAATCAGACCCTCAGTCACCTCAGAATAAACAAGGAATAGTGTACAGATTAAGTAAGAAAAAAAACACATCAATTTAACACCTTGGTTATGTCAGCAGGCTATAAAAATACAAAGAATAAAGTATAATAAAATCCCTAATTTCAAACCCTCTCCTTGTACGCCATCTCGTAACACGGATGACAGCTGCTTATAACCCTCTTTACATATCAAAACATTCTCAGAAAGAAAAGACATACCTCATTTTAACACATTTCACAGTAGCTCTCGCTACTTGTATCATCATATTTGTTTTCATCATCCTCTGGATATACTGTCATTTTTATCAACTGAACAGACATCCCTGCTTTAACCAGTCTCTGTACTGAGCTGGAAACACACGTTATGATGCATGGTAAACATAACCATATTAACCGTACTATCACCGCAATTGGTAACACAGTTTGAACCAGCCAATACCCCCATCCTCCCCAGAGATTCATAAACCAAGTAACCCATGTACTTTCAATATGTTCTGGCTCCTGTACGGCTTTTCTCATGTGTTCAATTACATTCGTGATGTTGTCACTGTAATCTGGAATATTGAAACAACAAGTCATTCCCAACGTTTTGCAAACTCCCCCTTTCTCTGCAGTTAACATATCAAGAACCAACCTGTTTTGAATTACTGCATCTCTTAACTGTTTCATTTCATCATTTATCATTGTCAAAGCATTTTCTGTGCTATTAGCTATTGCTAATACTGTCCATGCTAACCCATTTATCTTATTAATTGTTACTGTTGTACCCACCCCTAAGAACAATGACCTCCCCACATTGCTGCATAGTGCTTTGGTAAAACCCCAGGTAAAATTTCAACATTTATTTTTTCCCTTCCCACCCCATGTGCCTTGTTTGGCAAATACACAGATGTACCCACATTCATCAAAGCTGGATAATAACACCCTGACTATTTCTTTGGCATCCGATGAAATGCCCTGTTGCCACACACCCACACTGCTGCAGGTGAAGTTTCATGTGGCTTGCTGAATGGGCATGTGAAGTTGACTTCTTTGTCATTGATGACGGCTGTACAGTTGTCCGCTGTTCCGTCCTTCATGTTGATTCTGACCCTGCAGTCAGACCAACCTGTTTTAATCCGTCTCCCATTGTCCAGACAAATGCATACATCACCCTGTGTCACTGTCATTCTCAGAGGTGGAATCAGTGTGGTTATACTGCTGTACATGGTCGCAGTTGTCCGCAGGTTGCCTCGTTGGTGTCTTTCTCCAGATCACTGACAGCTTTGAGCACATCAGTCATTTGCTGTGGAATCAGACACTTTGTTTCTTCTGCTGTCGCTACAGTCAGTGGGACCGCTTTCCAAGCATGAGACATTTGCAGACAAAGCCAGCAGCTCATCGATATCTCCAGTTCTTCCTTTTGCAACATCGCCAGAGCACAGGCCTTGTTCCCCTGACGACTCATCATGGCCTTCTGCACTTCAGGATTCGCTTGACCTTTTCTTACGTCTCCATTTCCCATCCAAGCCATCTCTTCCTCTGTCTCTCATTCAAGCTCAGGTACCTCAAAAGGTCTTGTCGTCGTTGTTGGAGCTGCTTCAACTGTAATTATGTCACTCGTCTCATACCAGTCAGTTCCTCCTTTATCCAGTCCGCAGTAGTACCTGCCTTGATCAGAATTTCTTACTTGTCTCAGCTCTACTCGCATTCCATCCCTGTTGCTGCTGAGTCTGTGGTACGTTTGCACTCTGAATCTTTCGTCGTTCCCCTTCTTGACTAGAAGTAGTACGCTTTCACGTCGCCCCACTTGCATGGATCTCTGCAGACATAGAAAGGTGCATACCCTTCGCTGCGTCCCTCACAGTTCGGACAGTTCTTTTGGAACGGGTTGCAGTTGAAAGTCACATTCCTTCCTTCCTGAATCGTGATGATTTCTCCTTCCAGACCATGCGTTGGCTCCACGAACATAAATGCGCTTCTCTTGAACCATTGGATGGTATCGTTTGGTGCTGTTGTCTCATTCCTTTTGGTGTGGTTTCCTGTTGATAACACTCTCAAGCCCTCGGTAAGGTGCAGTATCATCATACAAATTGTCACTGCCAGCAAAGTCATTATGCCCATACTCTTACCCAGACCACACATTACCTGCACTCTGAATGGGTGCCACGGTCTCGGATGCTCCATTTCTTCCGTTTGCTAGATCAGTACTGCAGCTGGGTGACCAGAATGCAAGTGGAGGAGTTCAGTCTTTGACGCACTCAGAGTCTTATCTGTTTTGCTGATTAACGGTGCCCAGCCGGATGCTGTTTCCACAGCTAGGGCTGCCTGCCTTTCCTAGTCTCCTCCTTCTTTTATCTTGCGCTTCTTAAAACACACACACAGCTAGAATGCAGGGGTCTGTTGTTAATGCTCTTGAATTATTTTCAGTTTGTACCTTTTCACAATGATTACTGCTTGTGACCACACGATGGCGTCCACTCTGCACACAGGCCATGTTATTCTCTGTGGTTGGCCTTGCTCTTCCACTGATAGTGGTACTTGGTGTTCAAACTTGATCTCGGCGTTTATTGACATTCACTCGGTACAATCTCTTCCTGTTGCTGATTCTCCTGCAATGGTTGGCATGAACCCCCACGTAGCTCTCTCTGCGACCTTCACTGGCGTGTGAGTCGTTAGTAGCACTTGGAATGGTGCCAGCCAACTTTTGGCCTTCCATCTCTTTCTCCTCAGGTCATGAATCACAATGAAATCGCCAGGCCTGATCTTATGCAGGAGGGTTTCAGCAACTTTCACCTGAACACAAACATTAGACAACAGAGAAGACATTTCTTTGCAATAATTCAACATGTCACTCTCACACAGATCTGTTGATGGCAGCCTTTGTCCACCCCTTTCTATTCCCATGAATGGTGGTCTACCAAAGAGTATTTCAAATGGACTCAAATTTGTTTTTGACTCTTTTTCTCATTCTGGTGTACATCAACACAATTGGGAGTGCTTTAACCCATGTGAGCCCAGTCTCACAGCACTTAGCCAATTTGTTCTTGATTGTTTGATTCTCCCTCTCAATAACTGCAGTGTGTTCTCATGTCAATTCCCAAAAACTGACCCCACCTGCTTTATTGCTTCATTGACAAAGTGTGTCCCATTGTCCGAGCTGATTTTCCTTGGAATTCCCCATCTCGGAACAATCTCGGTTAAAAGAGCCTTCGCTACTGCTGCCGAGTCTTGTTTCGAGTTTGGGAAGGCCTCAACCTATTTGGACCACATGTCAACCATCACCAGGCAGTATTTCTGTTTCCCACAAGGGGTTAACTCAATGAAATCCATCATCAGATACTCAAAAGGCCCCCCTGATGGTGGTTGAGATACTATAGGTGTTTTTATCCCTCTTGCCACATTATGTGTGTTACAAATAACACATCTTTTGCAAAAATGTTCAGCAAATATCGTGAAACCCTTGGTAAACCACAATTCTTTCATCTGTGCAACCATCCCTTCTTTTGATACATGGTCTAACCCATGTATCAACTTTCCATAATGAGGAAAGAAGTGTTTGGGTAAACAAAGCATGCCATCACAGCTCATCCACACATTCTCCTTAGAGCTACAGCCAGCTGCCTTCCATCGAGTTTTCTCCTTGCCTGTGGAAAAAGTCTGCATACTCTGTAAACAAGAACAAATGTTGAGGTTATTGTCAGATATCAAAGCACACGTAGTCTCTTTTGTCTCCATCGCTGCCGCGGCCTTCGCTGCCGTGTCTGCTTGTGCCTTCCCTGTTGAGACTGAACTGTTATCGTTAGTATGTGCTGCGCACTTGCAAATCGCGACCTTGTCTGGTAAAAGAACGGCCTCCAAAAGCTCAGACACAAGAGATGCATTTAATATTTGACGACCATCTGACTTCAAAAATGTTCTGTGCTTCCATAAAGCACCAAAATCGTGTGTTACCCCAAAGGCATAACGTGAATCTGTGTAAATTGTCACACATTTGTCTGCCATAAGTTTACATGCTTCTGTTAAAGCAACCAGTTCAGCTGCCTGAGCTGAATAGTTTGATGGCAGCTTGCCAGATGTCACAACCTCAAATTCAGTGGTTATCACGTAACCAACCTTATTCTTTCCTGTTTGTGGATCTTTGGAAGCCGACCCATCCACAAAGAGGATATTGTCACAATTGTCTAATGGTGTGTCTAATAGATCTGGGCGCGGTGTGCACACCTGTTTAAGCGCTGACAGACAACAGTGAGGTCCCTCGCCATCCTCCTCTGTGGTGAGAAGTGTGGCAGGGATTCACAGTTGTGCATCTTTTAACAGTTATGTTTGGCATGTCCGATAAAATTGTGTGGTACCTCAGCCATCGGGCTGTAGATAAATGTGATGTTCTCTGCTCTTGCAAAATCATGGAGACTGCGTGTGGAACCATCAAAATTAAATCAGAATACCCCACAAATTCCCTGGATGCCAGTACTGCCAGTTCAGCAGCCGCCACAGCCCTCAAACAGTGTGGCAGCCCTGCGCTACTGTCAAGTTTGGTTGAGAAATATGCCACCGGTCGCAGTCTGTCTCCATGAGTCTGCAAAAGAACAGAAGTCATAAACCCGTTTTTCTCATCAGTCATCTGAACAAACGGTTTGTTTACATCTGGCAAGCCCAAAGTGGGAGCCAGAGCCATTTGCACTTTCATGTTTGCAAATGCCTCCTCTGCTTCGCTTGTCCAAGCAAGCTTGTCACATGACCTCAGCCCTTTCCCTGTCATCAGGGCTCGCAAAGGCTGTTCAAGAATGGCATAATTAGGAATAAATGTACGACAGTAAGCACACATGCCTAAAAATGACAATAACTGTTTTTTCGTAATTGGTTTTGGCACATCTTTTATGGCCTGTACCGTTTGTCACAGATGGATTTACTGTTTGGTCTGATGACATGTCCCAGAAACTTTATTTCCTGTTTCACAAACTGCAATTTCGAAAGACTGACTTTGTGTCCCTCCTCTTCTAAGTGCTTCAAGAGAGACACAGTCCGTCACACACGTAGCTTCATCATATTCACAGATCAACAAATCATCCACATACTGCAACAAAGCCGTTCCAGCTGTCAGTGTTAAGGGTTCAAGGCTTCTTCGAAGCGCTTTATTATAGATTGTTGGGGATTCAGTGTACCCCTGGCACAACCGTGTGAACGTATAACCCTTATTGTCAAAATCAAACGCAAACCAAAACTGACTCTTCTGGTCCAGTCCATGTATCGTAGTATGGCCAGCCCCAGAATCTACCAAAAAGTTTACTAATGTCCCATCAACTAACATTTGATATCTCTGCATTTGTAAAAACCCTGAACTTTTGCACATTCTCAAACATTCATCCGAAACATTATCACATAAAACTTCATCAGTCACATTGAAAGATTTGCAAGCATTGTCTTCATTGCAGAGAGCAGTGAGTAAATCAGTGTGTGTGTGTGTGTGTGTGTGTGTGTGTGTGTGTGTGTGTGTGTGTGTGTATGTGTGTGTGGTTAAAATGTTCACTTCCCTTCTCTGTAGCCTCTCGAAGGGAGAGCAGCGAAGGTGGGGGCCGGACACAGGGTGATCACCCTGTGTCCGGCCCCCACCTTCGCTGCTCTCCACTCTCTGCTCTGCTTCAGTCTGCTTTTTTCTTCCCCGGACAGTCTGTAGCCCAATGTCCCTTTCGCTTACACAACCTGCATCTCGTACATTCTCTGAATACATGGTCGTCAGTCTTACACAAGCCGCAACTCCATCTTCGCTGGTTTCCGTAGCCTTTGTTCTTCCTGTCAGGCCACTTCTGCTGTGGTTTCGATGTGCTGACATTAGACGCCAGCTGAAGATCTCTCTCTCCCTTCGCCTTGACTTTGTCTTTCTTTGTCAGCAGCTGTTGCTCTGCGTGTACAGCGTGTGCCAGGGTGGAGGTCAATCGCCCGCTCCATTCATTGTAACTTGCTTTCACTGCTTGTGCGATCTCAGGTCTCAGGAAAAAAAAAAGGTTCATTCTGGTCTCCTTCACTGTCAGAGTTGGGCGCTTGTGGTGCTTGTCTTCTGGGCGGAGAGCAGTCGAGGTTGGGGTTCAGTTTCAGGGCTTTCAGCTCTGCAACGGGATAGTAATGCTTATATGCCGGCATCGCCAGCACAATCGTCGTTGCATGTGGGAAAACACAAACATACTTTTCAAAAGAATAAATAAATAAAATGCTCTGGTGGTGCTGACACACGAACAGATCTTTCACACATTTTATTTTACATTCCACATTTTCACCCCTACATGCTAATTCTTTCTGCATTTGCTTTTGTTCTCTTCTATCTGCTTCCTTAAAGCAACAGCCCACTGTCTGTTCACATTCTTACACACATGTTGAACGCAGCCACAACTCTGTTTCGTGCGCTGCCCTGTCCCACTGATTCTCGCACCACTCTCAGCGCTCCGTGTTCCCTCCCCTGGGGAAATCGTGGTATTTGATCAGTTCCTACATGTCCTGCATACATTTTCTCCTATAGTTTTTTTCTCATTTGACAGAAAACCGGTGTATCAAATTCAGCAATCTCACTTTGAGATTTCCCCATACTGGCTGTTTCTGTTTCTCTGTGGGTTACAGTTCGACGCACAACGCACGTCTTATCTGTCGGAGGTCTCCAACAGATCTGATTTTTAACCCAAGATCAGCTAAGGGTGCACTCCCTAGTGCTTTGTTAATTACAATTTGCTCAAAATCTTCGATTTCAGCTAATCTAATCAGACAATTTCTGCGAGAACTCAGTCTCCGTTAGAAAACCTCTTGACCTATCAGGTCTCAGTCTTTGTTCGAGAACCTCTTGCACTCGGACCACACAAAAACAGTCTCAGCCAATATGGTTCACTCACTTTCATACCAAAAGAAAATAAATTATTCGTCCCTTACCAGAGATATTTGGGTTGCCACGGGTTCGTTTTTATTTGATTCCAGTGGAGTTTCTCCTGGCCCTGGCCAGACACTCTGACTCAAACAGTCTTTTAAAATACATTTATTCTTGCAAGAAGACCCAGTCATTTACACAGCAACCCCAGTCTGTGTCATGAGAGAGTGTTTTTTATCAGGCAGTGCTGCCTTTCTTATACACCCCCCCGAGGTCAACTGGCAGAAACAGATCTTCCTCCCCCCTTCTCTCCCTTGGATACAGGGACTAGGCTACTAGGCCTGATTTACTATTAACCAGCCCAAACGTACCCCCCTGTACTACATGACCTCTGACCTGAAGAGGGCAGAGGTCCCCACTCAGCCTGGACCGAGGTGTCTCTGTTCTCCTTTTCAGTCGTAAATACTGTCCCTTGTTCAAACATAAATTTCCCAATGTCTTCTCCCTTTCCAGATCAGAAGACCATGTGGCATTCCTGTGCGATGACTGAGTCTTGACCACTGATCATCAAAAATTTCTACAACAATGTTTAACTACGATCGCTGTTTTGATTTGTGAGATAGTAATTTTTGGGTGAAATGTTATTTTATTGAGTGATCTGAACTAAAGATTCAATCGTGCTGTTACCAGCGTTTATCCTCTTAAATTGCATGCACCCCTGTTTGTTCACTCTCTCTCTCTCTTTCACACATACACACTGAAATTCACGGAGTGAGCAGCTCCGCGGTTTTATGTTCGACTCAGGCTGGTGTTTCAAATTCTCCCGCCTGTTTCGTTCAGTTCCTTTGTGTGTGTCTGCTCATTATCACCTGCACGTGGTATTAGCTCCGTTGTTCTGGATCTGATCCAGCCATCTTTCTTTCCCTACACATTAAAATAATCTTTATCTCCGCCCTTTACGATCTAATCCTCAATTTTCAAACTAGTTCTCAATGTTGAAACCGATCCTCCATTTTGAAACTAGTTCCCCACGTGGAGTTTAATCCACCATTTGGTTTCCTTTGTTACCGAATACACACATAAAGCTCCACTATGTAGTTAGGACTTCCATTTTATGTTTTTGTGTTATATTCATATAGTGTTCACTGCTGGTTGATTATAATAAATCTTGTTATATTATAATAAGTACTCCTAGTTGTTTGTTTGAATACTGTGTTGAGGCCAACTTCTGTAACATCAAGAATTCCCCTATTACTTCAGTGTTAAGGGATCAATGGAAAGGAGGAGGCGAGAACCGGCTTAATATAAATAATGGTTTAATGATAAACTTAAAAGACACAAACACACACATGACGGACATGTCCGTGAACGATCTCTCTCTCCCGCACGATCCTCTGCAGTCAGCCTTTATCCCTCACGGAGGCATAATTAGCCTAATACGAGACCGGGTGTGTATAATCACGACCTGTCCCCGCCCTCCGCCCTGCCACATTCAGTATTGTTAAATTGTTGTTGTTAGAAACCAACTGTAACCAGATTTTTGCTGACGATACGATGGTGGTAGGTCTGATCACTGACAATGATGAAACGGCCTACAGCGAGGAGGTGCGCACTCTGACATGCTGATGTCAGGAGCACAACCTCTCCCTCAATGTCAGTAAGACCAAGGAGCTTGTAGTGGACTTCAGGAGGAAAGACAGAGAACACAGCCCCATCACCATTAATGGAGCACCGGTGGAGAGAGTCAGCAGTTTCAAGTTCCTCGGTGTCCACATTACTGAGGAACTCACATGGTCTGTCCACACTGAGGCCATTGTGAAGGCTCACCAGTGCCTCTTCTTCCTGAGACGGCCGAGGAAGTTTGGAATGAACCACCACATCCTCACACGGTTCTACACCAGTACGGTAGAGTGCATCCTGACTGGCTGCATCACCGCCTGGTACGGCAATAGCACCGCCCACAACCGCAAAGACCTGCAAAGGGTGGTGCGAACTGCCAGACACATCATCGGAGGTGAGCTTCCCTCCCTCCAGGACATATATAACAGGCAGTGTGTGAAAAAAGCTCGGAGGATCATCAGAGACTCCAGCCACCCGAGTCATGGGCTGCTCTCACTGCTACCTCAGGCAGGCAGTATCGCAGCATCAGGACATGCACCAGCCGACTACATGACAGCTTCTTCCCCCAAGCAATCAGACTTTTGAACACTTGATCTCTTAAGATCAATAATCAGCACTGCACTTTATTAATCTTATTATCTCACACTGGACTGTCAAATATATTCTCCACAATATATATATATATATATATATATATATATATATATATATATATATATATATATATATATTTTTTTTTTTATTATTTTTTATTTTATTTTGTATAATCTTTTTTATTTTTATTGTATGAGTATTCTATATTGTGTGTATTGTTTACTGTACATTGTATATTATTATTGTGTAAGTATGTGTACATTTGATATGTAAATTGTGTTGTGTAAATATGTTGTTTATTGTAATTGGTATATGTCTCGTCACTGTCATGACTGCTATTTTGCTCTGAACTGCACACAAGACTTTAACCTAAAAACAAAAAAACTTTTTGTAAAGTGTTCCAGATAATATTTTGTGGTGTTATAAAACTACAACTCTACTGAAATTTACAAATTTACCATCTTCAAAATATACAAACGAAATTAAAAATATTTATAAACCATACAAACTACTAACTAAAACTAAACTGAAATTGAAAACCAAAAAAATGAAATATCTAAAACCATAATAACTGCCCTCTCATGAAAAATCTGAAGCACTCTGTTTTTGTCTCACTGTGAGAAGAAAGTCTTGTTTCATTCAAAATCACTTTGGCTCGAGCATTTTAATGCAACATTCAGTTGCATTTAAAAAAAAAGAAAACGTTTTTTACTTTCACTTGTCTGACATAGCTCTCTCTTTCACGCAAATGCATACCACATGCATGGCTCATCAGAGAGAGAGAGAGAGAGAAGCTCACTTAGATCACATAATGATGGTTAAAATTAAATTGAAGGTTTAACTGGGGTTTATTACTGGTTTTTAAGCTTTAAAAATGACAGACTTTTGAATTATCCATATTAGGTTTTAACATTTAGTAAACGATGGAATATTTCCAAAACCGCTGCATGCATTCTGTTTTTAATTGAAAAACAGTGCTTCCTGTGTGTATCCTACTATGTGAAATTAGGGCTGGGCGAAATATATCATTGTGACCAATATAAAGTGTCAGTTGATAGAGATTTTGCAATATTGTGTATATCCCGAAACGTAAATATCTATGTGCGTATCTATCAGTGGGCAGAGCTTCTCGTGAGACTGAGTGAATCAAAAAGGCACTGACAGGGTTTTTCCGGCATTGACAATTTCAATGGAATTCAGCGAATTCAATGAAATTCATCTTGCGTTCGGTGATTTTTAAGCTCTAAATATGCTTCTCATCTACCTGTGGAGCACGCTACAAAATGAGAGCAGGATCACTCACGCTACTCAAAATCAGGGACAAAAAATGGTTCATGGAACAAAAAACAAAAAAGAACTAAATGTTCTATCGGGAAGACACACGAGCGTCAGAAGTTGACATGAAATTTGCAATACCTCTGGCATGGTTATGTGAAGCCTTTGCAATGGGAAAGCAGTTTTTCTCCTTTTTTCTCCTAGAGTTTGATTTCGTCCCTGTGCATTTCCTCTTTGTCCTCGAGTGTGATTTTGGGCACTCCGTCAAGAGTCCCTGGTTGAGCAGAATCTTTGCTTTAGGCCAGCATTGCTGTGCAGTGTCTTTGTTGAAAGATAAACTACGTTTGATATGAAAACCCTCTGGCGAGGGAGTTTTTTGAGGCATCTTTGTGTAGAGCCATACGATAATGGCGACATTGCGTGCAGTCTCTTCTTTGAAAAACATTTGATATGAAAACCCTCCGGCGAGGGAAAGTTGTTTGAGGTATCTTTGCCGAAGGGGACAACTTGTGCAGAGCCATACGATAATGGTGACGTTTTATGCAGTCCCTTCATTGAAAGAAAACAACATTGATATGAAAACCCTCCGACGAAGGAAAAGTTGTTTGAGGTATCTTTGCCGAAAGGTGAGCAACATGCGTAAAGCCATATGATTATGGCGACGTTGCGTGCAATCCCTTTGTTGAAAGAAAACATTTGATATGAAAACCCTCCGACGAAGGAAAAGTTGTTTGAGGTATCTTTGCCAAAGTGAACAGCATACATAACGCCATACGATAATGGCGATGTTGTCGTGCAATACCTTGTTGAAAGATATCTCGTTATGGTGCGAGCTTTCCGGTGAGGGCGGCTGGCTTGAGCAATACCTATGCGAAGATACTGTGCTTGAGATTATGAAAGCCCGGCAGGAGGGGGGCATAGTTATGTGCTATCCTTGCGAACGGTGGGCTTGCTTGAATTGAATCATTGTGTAGGTAAGGCTGAGCTGGGGAAGAGCCACCAACCACCACCAGATATGCATGAGAACTTATGGCTGATGGGGAGTTGAGCTTGTTTGATGATTTGGGTCAAGTTGACTATTAGGTACGATTGGGGAGAGCAGAGGCCGAGCATCTTCATTGTAGATTCCAGTATACCTCGAAGGGTGCCCATAGAAGCTGGTCTGTGAAACTCCCGCGAAGCGAGGGAGGGGGTCAGAGACTACGTTGAAAGACCCGGGAATGTGTCTGGCTGTGATGAAGTTACAGGAAATGCTCTGCCATGTCAGACGTCTCATAGGGGACATGATGGTTCGAGGAGGGCCAGCCTTTATTGATTGTAGTGACGACTGCGGAATTGTCGCATGACTACAACTCGATTGCGTTTCTGGAGGGAACCCATATGACGCTGGCCGTGAAGATGGGTGTCGAATAAGAAAGGCCTCTTTTAAACTTCTCTTGTAGATGTAGCTTGCTGTGTCATCGCGAAACAAGGCTGCAGTGGTTCTGGGAATGTACTTCCTATTTCAGAACTCAAACATATATTTTACCCTATATAGGGTAAAGAACCATTTCATTGGAGGGTAGAGGGGAAGGTTGTTTGCTGGACCATATGATGAAGTGCTGTACGAATGGCGAGGAAAGATTTGAAGCTTGGGTCTTGGTGTCATTTCTTTCTTCCCTCTGCTGAGCCGCATCGAGACGGGGATTGTAGATTGAGAACATTTATTAAATACATTAAATTGTGAAATATCTAACAATGGGATTACTTTCGAATAGAGCGTCTGGAGCGTAGGAAGCTATATTGAAGAAAGTATAATTCTGGCCATTCCCCTTTGAACCATGGTCCTAGATGGCAACCCCTGAATCCTATGGAGGGAGCCATGTCCGAGAATAGGGGCGTGTCGTCCGGAGATTCTCGGCAGCCATCGTCGATTGGTGGGTAGGAGAGGCTGTCTATGGAATGAGCTAGTGTGAAGAGGCAGAAAAATTAAGTAGTGGCATTGAGGAATGATAAGCATGGCAAAATGGAGGTGGCCTGATAGGGCTGGAGATTGCGTTAGGAGACCCAATCTGACCAGAGAATGACGTGCAAATAGACCTGATCTTGTCATGTTTCTTTAGGGGGGGAAGCTTGCATGGTTAGAGAATAGTGTGTGATGTCTAGAAATTCTAGAGACGTGGCTCGTTGTGGTTTTTTTTTTTTCTTCTCTCTCGCACTCTCTCTCCTCCCTCTTATTCCTCGAGCTGGAGCAAATACGGTGAGAAGAATAATGTCTCAGCTTCATGAGAGTTTTGTTGTTGGCTGTTAAAGGAACATGAGAGTCTTATGTACTCCTGGCATAGAGCCCTGACAGTTTAGTTTTTGAAGGAAGTGTGCCCCAAAACATACAAAAATGCGTGTATGTTTGTGCAAATCATTTTGCACAAGACTGCTTTGTGAGTGTGTGTTGATATGAATCAGGACCTTCAAGAATGTGATTCTCGAGCATGGATCAGTTCCAGCTGTTCATGTCCCACCTTTACGACCTGAAGATGCAGTATCGCACTTTATATTTTGTGAATATTTGCAAAACTCCTTCCGAATGTGCTTGATAGCTGATTCGACGGCTGATGTGCCAAGTTACCATTGTCTCTGACAGTATTCCGGAGACCAGATACACACATGCACAGATATACATTTATGGCTGAATTCTGGCATTTACTCGGTCAATCATATTGGTTCTGATTAGTTGTTGCTGTAGTGGTCTGACCACGATGACTGAATGATTTGTGAAGACATGCCAACGAATTTCTGCTCTTTGATGATGCCTGAATGATAATAAAATGTAAGTATACCATGAGATGGGAATTACTCGCTGTATGACCTGATCATAGCGAAATGCCTTACGCTGGTGATAGATAATCTGATGAATAAGGGGAAGCGGTGCGGAGCTTACTGCTAGGTGTCAGAGGCGCACCACAACAGTGGTGCTAGCAATGAGAACATGGAAGTACGTCTGGAGTAAGAAAATGCTGCGTTTTATGGATCGCATAGATGGAGGCGCTCTGGGAACCTCATCGAAATGTTGTACCGAACGAAATAAATTCTTTCACAAGTCTTGGTGAAGGCTATATTAACCCGTTGATACGTATTTGTTCGCACTCGGGAGTGACATCACTCTGCTTACGTTTAATATATTTGCATTCTGATATATGCACGCATGGATATGCGATTAATGTTAATAGATTATACGTCTTTTCGAAGGTCTAAGTGTTCGACGTTGGTATCCGATCTCTGTTGCATGATAGCAATCCTCCAGAAACCGGAAGTGTGAATGAAAACATGTAATATCAAAACAGGACTTCATACCTTATTACGAAATCGTGATCGTCAGATGAGTCCAGTTCAGCCTTCTTGGGTCAATTATCTGTGACAGTTCATTCTATAACGTCCAGTAGCACTTCTGTACATAATTATAAATCTTGATATGTTCTCCATTGTTTACATGAGATCTCGCCTGGAAGAATTACACTTCATCGTCATTCTTCGACAGACAATGCAATCTGAGCAGCATTCCTGTTGTAAAGCTGTTTATTATCATATATATTGAAGTCTTCTAAACAGAATGAGCCCATCTCAAAGTTTTTTTTTTAATAGATTGTAGTTTTCTAGCTTTAAAAATAACAACATATATTAATTCTGAAACTTGGGAAATAAAGCCCAAAGTGTCTTCCTTCAAAAGATACTACAACTGTGTCCATACTCCAAGGGGGCTAGTGAATACAGCCATTTAAGTTGGGTATGTAATTTGCATGGTTGTGCCAAAAAAAAGGGGGGGGAGGGCGCCCATCAATGGGTTAAACTGTGATGTCAGGCTCCCTCGGAATGCTCACATCATGGACTCGGTCTTCCTAGTGAGTAGGGCATAGGGATGATGAATTGAAAAGCACCCATTACCTGATTTGGGCGAAGGTGACCGGCAAAAACAGGGTACGATAAGCATTGACTGTACATGATGATATGCCTGAATAATTATCTTAATTCCCTGATGGGGAACGCTCGGGCATGCAGACGGAAAATGATAAGTGAATGAACCTTGACCGAGCTGCCCTCATGATATTGCGCGATTGCCTGCCATTACAATGAGAGTGAATGCTCTGTTGACGTGAAATACTGGCTTTTGATATTGATGCGGATGCGTTATGATGAACAGGCAGCGTTTCAACTTTGTAATGCATAGGTAGCGTGGTAACGGAAGGCCTAGACCATGACTAAATCTGAGTGCATTTGATGGATATGATAATGACTTAGCTTATTTCTGATGGAAGCCGGCTGCTGCCGGAGCCGATGATTTTGCCGAATTCGCGTGGAGCGTGCTCCTTCCACGCCGGGTCGTGCAGTTTGATTGAGAGAGATCTCCTAAATGAATGAGATATGGGTGAAGATCCGGGTTTGCTGGTTGTTTACTCCCCATGGGTTTGATGTTGGCAGAAGTTGAGATGAAGTGACGACGTCGTTGGAAAGGCAAGGCGGGCTTCTAGAGATGTTCTTTGCACTGGTTCTCCTGTGGCCTGGAGAGGTTAAAACATGTCTATTTGCAGTGTTAGCACACCGAAACAGCAATGTGATAGATTGTGAGCGGACTTATAAAGCAATGGCTTACATGCGATTGGGTAGGAGTTACCCAGCTAATGCTGTGATGATGTACAGCTGCTAGTCTTCCCGCTAGAACTACGCTGCGCTTCCATTTCTAGAACTACAGGTGAAACTCGAAAAATTAGAATATCGTGCAAAAGTTAATTAATTTCAGTACTTCAACTTAAAAGGTGAAACTAATATATTATATAGACTCATTACAAGCAAAGTAAGATATTTCAAGCCTTTATTTGATATAATTTTGATGATTATGGCTTACAGCTTATGAAAACCCCAAATTCAGAATCTCAGAAAATTAGAATATTACATGAAATCAATAAAAAAAAAGGATTTTAAATACAGAAATGTCGGCCCTCTGAAAAGTATAATCATGCATATGTACTCAGTACTTGGTTTGGGCTCCTTTTGCATTAATTACTGCCTCAGTGCGGCGTGGCATGGATGCTATCAGCCTGTGGCACTGCTGAGGTGTTATGGAAGACCAAGATGCTTCAATAGCGGCCTTCAGCTCTTCTGCATTGTTTGGTCTCATGTCTCTCATCTTTCTCTTGGCAATGCCCCATAGATTCTCTATGGGGTTCAGGTCAAGCGAGTTTGCTGGCCAATCAAGCACAGTAATACCATGGTCATTGAACCAGGTTTTGGTACTTTTGGCAGTGTGGGCAGGTGCCAAGTCCTGCTGGAAAATGAAGTCAGCATCTCCATAAAGCTTGTCTGCTGAAGGAAGCATGAAGTGCTCTCTAAAATGTCCGGTAGACGGCTGCGTTGACTCTGGACTTAATAAAGCACAGTGGACCAACACCAGCCGATGACATGGCTCCCCAAACCAACACAGACTGTGGAAACTTCACACTGGACTTCAAGCATCTTGGATTGTGTGCCTCTCCATTATTCCTCCAGACTCTGGGACCTTGGTTTCCAAATGAGATGCAAAATTTGCTCTCATCAGAAAAGAGGACTTTGGACCACTGAGCAACAGACCAGTTCTTTTTTCTTTAGCCCAGGTAAGATGCTTCTGACGTTGTTTGTTGTTCAGGAGCGGCTTGACAAGAGGAATATGACATTTGAAGCCTCAGTCCACTCCTTGTGAAGCTCCCCACACATTTGAATGGCCTTTTCCTGACAATCCTCTCCAGGCTACAGTCATCCCTGCTGCTTGTGCACCTTTTTCTTCCACACTTTTCCCTTCCACTTAACTTTCTATTAATGTGCTTTGATACAGCACTTTGAGAACATCCAACGTCTTTTGCAATTACCTTTTGAGGCTTTCCCTCCTTGTGGAGGGTGTCAATGATGGTTTTCTGCACAACTGTCAGGTCAGCAGTCTTCCCCATGATTGTGAATTCAACTGAACCAGACTGAGAGACCATTTAAAGGCTCAGGAACCCTTTGCAGGTCTTTAGCTGATTAGAGTGTGACACTTTGAGCCTACAATAATGAACCTTTTCACAATATTCTAATTTTCTGAGATTCTGAATTTGGGGTTTTCATAAGCAGTAAGCCATAATCATAAAAATAATATCAAATAAAGGCTTGAAATATCTTACTTTGCTTGTAATGAGTCTATATAATATATTAGTTTCGCCTTTTAAGTTGAATTACTGAAATTAATGAACTTTTGCACGATATTCTAATTTTTCGAGTTTCACCTGTAAAATGAAACATTAATTTTAAATGCTGGTAAGCATTTTTGGCAACAATATGTTATTATTACCTATAAAAAAACATGCGTGTAAGGGTAATCAATGGAAACGGGAACAGTGAGACAGGTAAGACTCTTTATTTTTTTGCCTTCAGTTCAAAACCTTAGCTTAACAAAGCACTTCAGCTTCACAAACACTTTAAATTCAAACAAATTAACTTCTCCAACACAGACGCTGCACTCTAGTCTAGCTCTCTCTCTGCTCTGGGAGTGGTGTGGCCGTTTATATGCCACTCTCCCCATGCTCACTGGAATTAGAGTCGAGGGGTTAGACATAATGTAGCTCAGGTGCAGGCATCCTTACCGCCTTCCCTCTCCGGACGGCCGCCTGACCTCTCCCCCGCTACCACAATGCATTATTAATCCAGATGCAAGGAAACATATCAAGGTATAAAGTACATTTCTTTGTTGTTTCTGTCTTCAATTAATTATTGTTAGGTATGATGCATAAGTACAGATTTGATGCTGCCGGGATTTGACTGAGAAGCAGACCTGCAATTATAACAAATAAAGTAAAATAAAATAATTCCAAAATTAGAGGTTTAGGTTATTTATTTTAGATGACCAGATGTAAATTTGAAATATTTTAATATTTTTGGAGATATATTTAATATGAAAAATACATTTATTGAAAAGACATTATTTTATATACCGTTAGACTACTGTATAATATGCTTGTTATAAATTCTATGCTTAAATTTCCCCCACAAAAATTGCTCTCTCCCTGCGCCTCAGTCCTTCTCACATTGGATTATGGGCAAGATATTGTCTGTGAATGTACATCGGCTGTACACTTGAAATCAGAATGCATTGTGGGTAAGAATGATTGAAGAAATGTACACTGTAAAAAAATAAAACTGTTAAGTTCACTGTAAAAAATACAGTAACCACGCTTCAGTCTTTATGGGATGTAATTTTGATGCCTTTATATTTTACGGTGCATTACCATTTATATTATTATATAATATAAACTTAATACTTTAACCTTCTGAAACTGTTAATATATGCTTTTCACTTTATAATGTATTGTTTCTCACCGGATGGTGAATAGACAGTTTAAATACCTGTTACATCTCTCATATCCATCTCTAGTTCCATCCAGGGTCGTAAATGAATGGGGGTTCCGGACAACAAAAAAAAAATGCCCTGCAATTGTATATAGTTCCAAATATATAATATATAGTTCATTTGAATTTTTGCTAAACATTATTTGTTTCGTGATGTCTGTTGTTCAGATTTTGTCGAGTTAGTAGTGGATACTCGCACCATAAATGTGCACAGACGGTCACTCTGCTTCTCACGATCCACATCAGTTTGGTGTTGTGCTCTCGTGCTAAAAAATACCACATGCTACAATGTAGTTAATAGTAATATTAACCCTCCAAAAAATATCTAAATGTGTTAAATATCCTTGTTGTTAAATAAACAGTCGTTAATGATACAATCATAATTTTACAGAACATTAACCACTAACTTATAAAAACTTGTCAGTTTAATAAAACATTGCAAAAATTAACATTTAGCAATGATCATTAGTCAGAAATATGGGGGTCATCTGGTGTGGCCACCAGCTGCATTAAGTACTGCAGTGCATCTCCTCCTTATGGAGTGCACCAGATTTGCCAGTTGTTGCTCTGAGATGTTACACCTTTCTTCCACCAAGGCAATTGCAAGTTCCCGGACATTTCTGGGGGGAATGGCCCAAGCCCTCACCGTCCGATCCAACAGGCCCCAGACGTGCTCAATGGGACTGAGATCCAGGCTTTTTGCTGGCCATGGCAGAATACTGACATTCCTGTCTTTCAAGAAATCACGCAGAGAACGAGCAGTATGGCTGGTGGCATTGTCATGCTGGAGGGCCATGTCAGGATGAGCCAGCAGGAAAGGTACCACATGAGGGAGGAGGATGTCTTCCCTGTATCGCACAGCATTGAGTTTACCTGCAATGACAACAAGCTCAGTCCGATGATGCTGTGACACACCGCCCCAGACCATGAGGGATCCTCCACCTCCAAATCGATCCCGCTCCAGAGTACAGGCCTCGATGGAACGCTCATTCCTTCGGCAAGAAACACGAGTCCGACCATCACACTTGGTGAGACAAAACCGCAACTCGTCAGTGAAGAGCACTTTTTGCCAGTCTTGTCTGGTCCAGCGAAGATGGGTTTGTGCCCATATGTGACATTGTTGCCAGTGATGTCTGGTAAGGACCTGCCTTACAACAGGCCTACAAGCCCTCAGTCCAGCCTCGCTCAGCCTATTGCAGACAGTCTGAGCACTGATGGAGGGATTGTGCATTTCTGGTGTAACTCAGGCAGTTGTTGTTGTCATCCTGTACCTGTCCTGCAGGTGTGATATTCAAATGTACCGATCCTGTGCATGTGTTGTTACACGTGGTCTGCCACTTCGAGGATGATCAGCTGTCCTTTCTGTCTCCCTGTAGCGATGTCTTAGGCGTCTCACATTATGGACATTGCAATTTATTGCCCTGGCCATATCTGCAGTCCTCATGCCTCCATGAAGCATGCCCAAGGCACGTTCATCTTTCTTTTTCAGAGTCAGTAGAAAGGTCTCTTTAGTGTTAAGTTTTTATCTTGTCTAAACGACATTAATTCATTAATTGTTTATGGTCCATTGAACAAGCATGGAAAACATTGTTTAAACCCTTTACAATAAAGATCTGTGAAGTTATTTGGATTTTCAAAATTGAACGTTTCAATTTTGCATATATATATATATATATACACATACACACAAACCATTTTATGGCTGATCAGTGTATATACACTGATCAGCCACAAAATGATTTGTTGGGACGACTGGGTCAAAGCATCTCCAAAACGGCAGGTCTTTTGGGGTGTTCCTGTTATGCAGTGGTTAGTACCTACCAAAAGTGGTCCAATGAAGGACAACCGGCAAACTTGCGACAGGGTCATGGGTGCCAAAGGCTTATTGATGCACGTGGGGAGTGAAGGATAGTACGCCTGGTCCGATCCCACAGAAGAGCTATTATAGCACACATTGCTGAAAAACATAATGCTGGCTATGATAGAAAGGTGTCAGAACACACAGTGCATTGCAGTTGTGTGTGGGGCTGCGTAGCCACAGACCAGTCTGAGTGCCCATGCTGACCCCTGTCCACTGCCGGAAGCGCCTATAATGGGCACGTGAGCATCAGAAATGGTCTGAAAAATTGGCCGGGTGTGTCGTTTACCTGGGGAAGAGATGGTAGCAGGATGCACTATTGGAAGAAGGCAGACTGGCGAAGGCAGTGTGATGCTCTGGGCAATGTTCTGCTGGGAATCCTTGGTTCCTGGCATTCATGTGGATGTTACATTGACACTTACCACCTACCTGAAGATTGTTGCAGACCACATACACCCCTTCAGGCAACGGTATTCCCCGATGCTAGTGGCTTCTTTCTGCAGGATAATGTGCCCTGCCACACTGCAAAACATTTTCAGGAATGGTTTGAGGAACATGACAATGAGTTCAAGGTGTAGACTTTACCTCCAGTCAATCTGGTACCAACAATCTTATCACGCTCCAAATGACTGAGATCACATTTTTCCCCATTCTGATGGTTGATGTGAACTTTAACTGAAGCTCCTTCTACATGATTTTATGCACTGAACTCATATGGATTATTGTTGGTGTCAGATGGGCTGGTTTGTGTATTTCTGTAACTGCTGATCTACTGGGATTTTCATGCACAATAGTCTCTAGAATTTACTCAGAATGTTGCCAAAAACAAAAAACATCCAGTGAGCGGCAGTTCTGCAGACGGAAATGCCTTGTTGATGAGAGAGGTCAAGAGAGAATGGCCAGACTGTTTCGAACTGACAAAGCCTACGTTAACTCAGATAACTGCTCTGTAAATTTATGGTGAGAAGCATCTCAGAATGCGATTTTATTATAATGCATTTTAACTGGCATACGTGCAAACAGAGAAATATGTGCCTATTTATTGAATGGTTATTATTATATAACAAACAACTGTTGTAAAACAGTACAAAATATAAATAAAAATTTGACAAACTAAAACACCACAAAACAATCATACAAATTGTTTCAGATGTGTTATTCACTTTAAAAGTGTTTGATAAACTAATAAATGTAAATTTATTTAAAGGTGTACTGCAAAGTGGCAGTGGCTCGGGCCACTGTAGCCACCCCCTGTGCATGTCCCTGATGTCATGTGTCTCTGCACACCATCACTAAGGCTGTAAAAGTTAACAAATGCAATTGCATTTATTGTAAAGATGCACAAAACTTTTGTTTACCGAAAATGCAGTAAAATGTCATTTTTGGTTTTTCACCCAAAAGAGAGAAAAGTGAACTTTTGCTTAAAATTTTGATAACAGAAACATTCGAATAACCAGGAGAAGAAGCAATATTTATCCAGGTTAAATACAATTTTACATAAATGCTTACAATTGAGACGTGCTTGCAGTTGAGACACATGCATCTCTCTGTGTGTGATGAGACTCACACAAAGAAATCCAAACTTATGGCTGCAATAGTACAAATGGAAGCATACTGCTCTACAAAATTCAAATGCGATTGCAAATTCAGTTAGTATTTATGCACATAAACATACCCATCTCCTGTACATGTGCAAAGAGGCATAGCACAAAAAAAGTATCACAAATTTCCCCAATATCTGTTTGAGCCGCATTCTACTTCAGTGGTGTGAAACACATGACTCATGGAGTCCTGTGCTACTTTCGGCTCTCCCACTCTCACACCTATGCTCATTCACACTGGCATTTCATCTGACACTGGATCTGTGAGTGACGATGTCACAGGGAACCCCAGTTTATTTTTACCCAATCACGGCAAAAATAACGGACAGCATGATGTACACAAGGAAAAATATGAGAAATGGAAAGTATGAATTTGCCTTTTATGTTCTTATGCACTCAATTAGCACTTTGTTGGCTAAAGATGTAATTATTAACTATAAAGTTGTGGAATATTTAAAAAATATTATCCAAAATATTTTGTATTATGATAGTAGTGCCACCTGAAAGAAGAACAATTGTAGTTATTCTAAACAAAGACACATTTCAAATAATAATTATTGGGTTTCGTATTTCAGTCCATTGTGTTCAGAATTAAAATTTCGTCCTCTACCCCTAAAAGCTTCCAGACTCAAGCTTTCTGAATGGACTTTTTCCACTCAGATTCTCAATCAAGGTTTGGTAATTGCAAACGTTTTGAAGGATGGTTTCCTGTTTAGAACATATTTAGTCTATCTCAGGAATTCATTCTTTTATTCTTATTTCCATTGAAAATAACCCAACTTGGCTAATTCATTATTAATCATCTGAAACTCTCAAGAGCTTACTGTTTTCAGCACATCTACAATAGTGTATAAATCATGGTAAATGCAAATATATTATATTACATTTCTTTGTAAATAATGTCTGTTAGTTTTATATCTTGTAATTATGCACTTCATTTGTACAACTATTTCAGCTTTATATTGGAACTGGATTAATATATCACATTTGTTTGTGGTCTGTGGTCCTCTTATAGGTGGTGAAGACGGTGGGTCTGCGTGAGGTCTGGTTTTTTGGCCTGCAGTACATGGACAGTAAGGGCTACACCACTTGGCTGAAGCTGAATAAAAAGGTAAACTCTCCCCTTTTCTATGAAACTGTCAGTTTCATAGCAGTATTTCTTTAACAAGTTGCTCCAGTGAGGGGAGCCTATGTAGCTCACTACCACCCATGGAGTCATGAGTTTGAATCCAGGGTGTGCTGAGTGACTCCAGCCAGGTTTCTTAAGCAACCAATTTGGCCTGGTTGCTAGGGAGGGTAGAGTCACATGGGGTAACCTCCTCATGGTCACAATTAGTGGTTCTCACTCTCAATAGGGCGCGTGGTAATTTGTGCGTGGGTCGCGGAGAGTAGCATGAGCCTCCTATGCTGTGAGTCTCTGTGGTGTCACGCACAGTGAGCCACGTGATAAGATGCGCGGATTGACTGTCTCAGAAGCGGAGGCAACTGAGACTTGTCCTCCGCTACCTGGATTGAGGTGAGTAACCGCGCCACCACGAGGACCTACTATGTAGTGGGAATTGGGCATTCCAAATTTGGGATAAAAAAAGGGGATAAAAAAGTGACTCCAGTGCAAAGAATTCAGTCCAAACTCAGAATGAGTTTGCTGGGAGAGAAGTGGACAAATTAAGCTGCAAAGAGACAAGAGTTCAACCTATATTGGATTTTGCCAATACGATTACTAAGATGGTGGAAAAGGCCGAAAACCGATTCTTCGATAAGTTGCTCATTTATCACCACATAGTGACATTTCCATAAGGGGTCACTGAACTAATCAGTTAATAAAATAAAAAAAATGTGTGAAACAGAAGCAAGCCTCACCAAAATACTCTGAATTCTGCAGCTAATTGTAAACTTGAATCACTAAAATAGCTGGAATTGATGCTTTTAGCTTATTCTTAAAAATATATATATATCCTCAGAAAAAAAAATTCTGGACCAGTGATTGTCTTACCTTTTTCTACCCTCATTAGTTTGCATTCCTGTAATTTGTTGTGGCATTGCAAGAACAAATCTACAAATTAGAAAAGAAGCAAATTTGTTGTTTTATCATTACCCATTTAGCGCTCTTGCCACCAGTGATCTTTTTTTTAATAGCCAAATTTTAAACGTTTTAAGTAAACACGCTACTAAGATGGACAGAAAACATGGACAAGTTCTTGAAAAGGAAAAATACTGATGATGGTTGGCCTATGTAGGATAGTGGTGTGCCGTATAATTTTTTTAGTTGTAAAAAGTGTGCCGTGGCAGAAAGGTTTTTAGGAAACACTGAATTAGAGACCACAGAACAATAGTTCTATCGGGAAGACACGCTGGCTTGAGTGAAGTTTGAGATGCCATTTATTTGATAGATGTAAAACGGGAGGTGATGTCTCTCTCTTTGGCGTAGGCCCCGTCCGGCAGTCCAAGGCAGTTGTACCCGGAACCGTCATGTCCTGCCGGAGATAGGAGGCAGGGGCGAGGAGCCTACCCCCAAAAAGAGAGAAAGTAGTATACTACGCCCAAAAGAGATGATCCAGTTTGGTACGAACCAGGTCTTGTGTTGGGCATTCATTCTGGAGGAGGAATTAAGAGATGCGAGCGTCAGAATTTGACGTGAAATTTGTAATACCTCTGGCATGGTTGTGTGAATCCTTTGCGATGGGGAAAGCAGTATTTTATTTTTATTTATTTTTTGAGTTTGAGTTTGATTTCGTCCCTGTGCATTTCCTCTTTGTCCTCGAGTGTGATTTTGGGCACTCCGTCGAGAGCCCCTGGTTGAGCAGAATCTTTGCTTTAGGCCGGCATTGCTGTGCAGTGTCTTTGTTGAAAGATAAATGACATTTGATATGAAAACCCTCCGGCGAGGGAAAAGTTGTTTGAGGTATCTTTGCCGAAAGGTGAGCAACATGCGTAAGCCATATGGTTATGGCGACGTTGCGTGCAGTCCCTTCGTTGAAAGACATTTGATATGAAAACCCTCCGGCGAGGGAAAGTTGTTTGAGGTATCTTTGCCAAAGGGGACAACGTGTGTAGAGCCATACGATAATGGTGACGTTGTGTGCAGTCCCTTCGTTGAAAGACATTTGGTATGAAAACCCTCCGAGGAGGGAAAAGTTGTTTGAGGTATCTTTGCCGAAAGGTGAGCAACATGCGTAAGCCATACGTTTATGGCGACGTTGCGTGCAATCCCTTCGTTGAAAGAAAACAACATTGAAATGAAAACCCTCAGACGAGGGAAAGTTGTTTGATGGTTATCTTTGCCAGAGTGAACAGCATACATAACCCCATACGATAGTGGCGATGTTGTCGTGTCATACATACTGGAAGGAACTGTGCTTGAGATCATGGAAGCCCGGCGACGGGGAGGGGGGGGACATAGTTATGTGCTGTCCTTGCGAATGGTGAGCTTGCTTGAATTGAATCATTGTGTAGGTAAGGATGAGCTGGGGAAGAGCCACCAACCACCACCAGATATGCATGAGAACTTATGGCTGATGGGGAGTTGAGCTTGTTTGATGATTTGGGTCAAGTTGATAATTTCGGGTACGATTGGGCAGAGCAGCAGCCGAGCATCTTCATTGTAGATTCCAGTATACCTCGAAGGGTGCCCATCGAGCTGGTCTGTGGAACTCCTGTGAAGCGAGGGAGGGGGTCAGAGACTACGTTGAAAGACCCGGGAATGTGTCTGGCTGGGATGAAGTTACAGGAAATGCTCTGCCATGTCAGACTTCTCATAGGGAACATGATGGTTCGAGGAGGACCAGACTTTATTGATTGTAGAAACGACTGCGGAATTGTCTCATGACTACGATGCGTTTGAGTTTCTGGAGGGAACCCATATGACACTGGCTGTGATGATGGGTGTGGAATAAGAAAGGCCTATTTTAAACTTCTTTTGTAGATGTAGCTTGCTGTCATCGCGGAATGAGGCTGCAGTGGTTCTGGGAATGTATTTCCTATTTCTGAACTCAAACATATCTTTTACCCCATATAGGGTAAAGAACCATTTCATTGGAGGGTAGAGGGGAAGGTTGTTTGCTGGACCGTATGATGAAGTGCTGTACGAATGGCGAGGATGGATTTGAAGCTTGGGTCTCGGTGTCATTTCTTTCTTCCCTCCGCTGAGCCGCATCGAGACTGGGACTGTAGATCGAGAACATTTGTTAAATACATTAAATTATGAAATATCTAGCAATGGGATTACTTACAAAGAGAGCCTCTGGAGCGTAGGAAGCTATATTGAAGAAAGTATCATTCTGGCCATTCCCCGGTGAACCATGGTCCTAGACGGCAACCCCTGAATCCTATGGAGGGAGCCATGTCTGAGAAATAGTGGTGTGTCATGCGGAGATTCTCGCCAGCTATCATCGATTGGTGGGTAGGAGAGGCTGTCTATGGAATGAGCTAGTGTGAGGAGGCGGAAAAACGGCGGAGTGGTCTTGAGGAATGATAAGCATGGCAAAATTGAGGAGGGCTGATGGGGCTGGAGATTGCGCTAGGAGACCCAAACTGACCAGGGAACGACGTGAAAATAGACCTGATCCTGTCATGTTTCTTTAGGGGGGAAGCTTGCATGGTTAGAGAATGTGTGTGATGTCTAGAATTCTAGAGACGTGGCTCGTTGTGGGTTTTTTTTTCTCTTCTCTCTCTCTCCTCCCTCTTATTCCTTGAGCTGGAGCAAATACGGTGAGAAGAATAATGTCTCAGCTTCATGAGAGTTTATTTGTTGGCTGTAAAAGGAACATGAGAGTCTTATGTACTCCCGGCATAGAGCCCTGAAGATGCAGTGGATGGTTTAGTTTTTGAAAGAGGTGTGCCCCAAAACATATAAAAATGTGTGCATGTTTGTGCAAATCATCTTGCACAAGACTGCTTTGTGAATGTGTCGGGGTCTTCAAGAATGTGATTCTCGAGCATGGATCAGTTCCAGCTGTTCATGTCCCACCTTTACGACCTGAAGATGCAGTATCGCACTTTATCTTTTGTGAATATTTGCAAATCTCCTTCCGAATGTGTTTGATAGCTGATTCGACGGCTGATGTGCCAAGTTACCATTGTCTCTGACATATTCCGGAGACCAGATACACGCACGCCTTAACTTGTATGGCTGAATTCCGGCATTTACGCTGTCGATCATATTGGTTCTGATTAGTTGTTGCTGTAGTGGTCTGACCACGATGAGTGAATGATTTGTGAAGACATGCCAACTAATTTCTGCTCTTTGATGATGCCTGAATGATAATAAAATGGAAGTATGCCAATGAGAAGGGAATTACTCACTGTATGACCTGATCATAGCGAAATGCCTTACGCTGGTGGTAGATAATCTGATGAATAGGGGAAGTGGTGCGGAGCCTACCGCTAGGGGTCAGAGGCGCGCCGCAACAGTGGTGCTAGCGATGAGAACATGGAAGTACGTTTGGAGTAAGAAAATGCTGCATTTTATGGATCGTGTTAATGCGCCCTTGGAGGCGCTCTGGGAACCTCATTGAATGTTGTACCGAACAAAGTAAATTCTTTCACAAGGCTTGGTTAAGGCTATATTAATCCATTGATATGCAATTGTTTGCACTCGGGAGTGACGTCACTCTGCTTACGTTTAATATATTTGCATTCTGTTATATTCATGCATGGATATGCGATTAATGTTAACAGATTATACGTCTTTTTGAAGGTCTAAATGTTCGACGTTGATATCCGATCTCTGTTGCATGATAGCAGTCCTCCAGAAACAGCAATTTGTTTATTTGTGCCGGAAGTGCGGATGACAACATGCAATATCAAAAACTGGACTTCATACCGTATTATGAAATAGCAATCGCCAGATGAATCCAGTTCGGCCTGCTTGGGTCAATTGTCCATGACAGTTCATTCTATAACGTTCAGTAGCACTTTTGTACACTATTATAAATCTTGATATGTTCTCCATTGTTTACATGAGATCTCGCCTGGAAGAATTACACTTCATCGTCGTTCTTCGACAGACTATGCAATCTGAGCAGTATTCCCATTGTAAAACTGTAGATTATCTTATATAGGAAGTTTTCTAAACAGAATGAGCCCATCTCAAAGTCCAAAACGTTTTTTTTTTGTTGTTGTTTTTTTGCTTTAAAATAACAATATAAATTAATTCTGAAACTTGAGAAGTGAAGCCCAAAGTTTCTTCTTTCAAAAGATACTACAACTGTGTCCACTCCAGGGGAGCCAGTAGATACAGCCATTTAAGTTGGGTATGTAATTTGCATGGGTTGTGCTCGGGAAGGGGGGGGCACATCACCAGGTGAAACTGTGATGTCATGCTCCCTCGGAATGCTCACATCATGGGCTCGGTCTTCCTAGTGAGTAGGTTATAGGGATGATGAATTGGATTGGAATGCACCCGTTACGTGATTTGGGCGAAGGCGGACACAAAATGGGGGAATCTTACTGAATGAAGTAATGAGAGCCCGTATGATAAGCGTTGACTGTACATGATGATATACATGAATAATTATCTTAATTTCCCGATGGGGAATGCTTGGGCATGCAGACTGTGAATGACAAGTGAATGAATCTTGACCGAGTTGCCCTCATGAGATTACCCGATTGCCTGCCGTACTGTGAGAGTGAATGCGCTGTTGACATGAAATTCTGGCTTTTGATGTTAATGCGAATGCGTTATGATGAACAATCAGTGTTGCAAATTTGTGATGAACAGGTAGCATGGCAACGGAAGGTCTAGACCCATGACTAGATCTGATTGCATTTGATGGATATGAAAATGACTTGGCTTATTTCTGATGGAAGCCGGCTGCTGCCAGGGCCGATGATTTTGCAGAATTTGCGGGGTGCGCGCTCCTTCCGCGCCGGGTCGTGCAATGCGATTGAGAGAGATCTCCTAAATGAATGAGATATGGTTGAAGATCCGGGTTTGCTGGTTGTTTACTCCCCATGGGTTTGATGTTGGCAGAAGTTGAGATGATTGCAGTGTTAGCACACCGAAACAGCAATGTGATAAATTGTGAGCGGACTTATAAAGCATTGGCTTACGTGCTATTGGCTAAGAGTTACCCAGCTAATGATGTGATGATGTGCACCTGCTGGTCTTCCCGCTAGAACTACGCTCCACTTCCATAGAAGCCTTACCCTGCAGTTCGTTCACCCTCCGCCTATGAACATGGAAATATATAGAAAGACAGTATATTCAGTATATATAAAGTCAGTATATTTTTCAAATTTTAGCATGTTTTTGTTTAAGGTGTTTTGAAGTGTCAGTTTTTGCAGTGATGCTACATAAATAATTACAGAACATGGAACTAAAAAGACTACATTTAGAGTAAGATTTATTCACCCATTTGTATCAAACATCCCTGTTTAATTATTCATTAAGTTAATAAGAATAAATTTATAAGAATTTAAATAAAAACAACTAAAATAAACAAATGAACAGGAGTGAACAGTCAAAAAGACTAGAATAATATTTTTTAAATTCTGAACATTCAGTGAACTGAAAAATAACTCAACATATTCATTATTTTTCTTGTGAATAATTTTTTTTATTGATTTATATGTTAAACAAATTAAAGCGAAAACATATACAAACAGAATCAATACATAACCCCCACTATTACCCCCCCAAACTCCTCCCACAAGAACATCCCAGTGATCACACATAATTATAGACACACAAAAGCAAATATATACAATATAAATAAATAAAATATAATGATCACACACATAACAACTACACCTCTCTATCCTCTGTCCCTCCCTGAGAGCCCTAAAAAAACGCCAGATATTTGCCCCACTTTCCCACAAACAAATTTCTACATTTCCCAACCCCTTAAAATAACTTGTCTGCCCATCATAACACTAGTCAGGACCCAATTGTTTATTAATTTGTCCCCCAAATTTATGACTGCCCCATCGCCCAAAATACAAAGTCTAGGGCAAAGTAAAACTTGAGTGCCCAAAAGGTCACACAAATAACTCTGAACCCTCAACCAAATATCTTGAATTTTAACACACCCCCAAAAGACATGAGTTATGTCTCCAACTTCCGATTGGCATTGCCAGCACTTTGGTGTGTCTTAAAACCAAGCCTATACAATCTAGAGGGGGTCCAAAAGAATCTATGTAAAATCTTGAACCGCATAAGGCGAACCCTTGCACCTCTAGATACAGACTTGACATTTTTTAGAATCCACTCCCTCCTCCAAGTATAGTAACCCCTCTCACAATCCACTCTGGCCAACAGAAAGGGGATCTATTAATATGTAGCGGCAATAACTTCCTGTTCAATATGAAAAAAGGGAGGGGCTCTTTCATGTGGAAGTGACAAATGAGCCAGATATCTGAAACCGAATGCATTATAATTAAACTAAATATTGGGTAGGCCTAGCCCACCTTTGTCAATCGGCCTATGTAACTTGTTAAAATATAATCTGGGACATTTACCATTCCAAATAAAGGACTTCACTATGCTATCAGTGTTACGGCTGTGGGAAGCAGGAGAAGGCAAACGAGTGATTTGGATCCAAACGCGGCTTTATTTATAAATCATAATCAAATAAACACAAAGAAAAGTCCACGCTGGGAAAAACTAAACTAAAACACAAAAGAACACACGGCAGGAAGAACATAAACGAAGGGAAGGAATTAGGGGCATAGACAACGAACGTCCACGAAAGGCAGGGGGGTAACCTCGAACGAACAAGGGGAACAGAGAGAGAACCACGAGAGAACATAGGAATCGACATGAAACGCCAACGAACGACAAAGGAAAGGGAAAACAACAGGGTTTAAATAGACAGACACGGTAATAACAAAATCACGAACAGGTGCGGACAATAACACAGTGCAGGCAGTGATGAGGGCCGGGAAACATGGGAAATGTTTTATACACAGACAGTGAAACACGGAACGGACAACAAGGAAAACGTGACATGGAACGTGGAAAGTGGCATGTGAAACAGAAAACACGGGGCAGACAACACAGGAACGTGACAATCAGATTGCTTGAAATAAGAGAGGGGGACATCTACAGGGAGAGCTTATAGCAGGTAGTTGAATTTTGGAAAACAATTAATTTTAATAGCATTAACCTTCCCAATCTTAGATAAATGTAATGCCCACCTACTTACATCACTCGAAAACTTTGTCCTTTTTAAGATTCAGACAGATCCAGGCTTGTGTCATGGTTGGCAGAAGCTTTCAATTCTTTAATGATTCCATATAAACTTCTAACAAAAGTGGAGCCAGTTCTGTAGCATAAGGTCTAAAAAATTAAGCTGCAAAACCATCTGGCCTCGGAGCCTTGCCTGTAGGCAGGGCCTTAATTAACCCATCAAGCTCCTCCAAGGTTATCTCAGAATCAAGAAAATTTATTTGCTCAGTCATTAGTTTAGGGAGATCTAATGGTTCCACTAAGTTTCTAAAATCTTCATCAATAGATGAAGACATGGAGCTATAAAGATCAAAATAAAATTCTTTAAAAGCATTATTATTATCAGTGGACAAGGTAAAAATGTCACCACCAGCATATTTCACTGAGGGAATGGTAGATGAAGATTCTCTCTGCATAGTATATCTAGCCAAAAGCTTCCCTGCTTTGTCCCCCAACTCAAAATTTGACTGTCTTGACCTAAATAACCAAAACTCCCCATTCCGCAAAAAAATAGTACTATATCTGTATTTCAATCAGGTCAATTCTCTGAGGCCTTCAGATGACATTCAGCACTTCTGTTACAACAAATTAATTATTAATAAAAATCATGAGCACTCACATGAGATAAAAATTCCAGTCATATTTGTAACCTTATAAAAGCTAACTCAAGTTTAAACATATTTATAATTGCAATGCCTTTTTTTAAATAGTTTACTAAAGCTTAATTCAGGTCAACTATAGTGTATAACAACTGTCTTGACTTGATTGCCTTAAAATTAATTAAAATTATGATATATACTCTTTAACATAAGTTACATGAATAAGCCCTCTATCTAGCTATTCTGTTATGACTGGTGTGACACAAATAAACCATCATAACAATAAAAGGGCACATTAACATTCAAGTTTATTTTAAGTTTACAACAGAAAAGTTACTGCATTCTCTGGCTAAGACACAAAGCATATATGTATAGCCTATTGGCTTTAGTTTTGTGAGAGCCAAATGTTTGAAAATGTCGCCACAAATATAGTGAAACGTCAAAACTTTGAGGTTGCTATACAACAGCGAACTTTATGACAATTTATTGGATTACCTCAAATCATGTGCATTTCAACGTCTTGGGTAACTGATGTTAGTGGCATAAGAAGCCCCATAAGTACAGCAAAAGCATATGTGACATCCTTTAAATCACTCTGTAATATCTCTTTGAAAACCAGTGTCACGTCTTTAGGAGATGGTTTGCAGGATTCCCTTCTGTAACCACCAAGAGTGATAATATATTCATCCCTATCACCACCTATTTGTCATCATTTGGCTATTCAGAAAAAAGGAAATTATTTATATATTTATATATAAATTATATATAACACAACACATTACATTCCAATGGATTTTGGTGAACAACAAAACATTTACAGAAAGAGTGGAGTACACCTCAGTGAAGGTTAGTGAATCATCCATAGTGTGGATATTGAATTTATGTCTGAGAGCTGCGTTTATGTCTGGGCCACGCCCAAGCAGAGTCAGCTCGCATGGACATAGATTGTCCTGTCTTCTGTGATACCCGAGGACTCACATGAGAAGCCATGGTGGGGCCAGGAGGTCGAGCAGGATGACTTTGAGGTGGTCCTCGTGGCATTATATAATTCACTGAGCAAACCAAATTGCCCTCTGTCCCATTACGTGGATTCGTGGCAAGGCCTAACAGGTATTTCAGATTAGGTGCAAAAAACGACTGCAGGGTAAGGCTTCTCTATTGTTCTGTGGTCTCTAATTCAGTGTTTCCCAAAAACGTTTCTGCCACGGCACGCTTTTTACAACTAAAAAAATTCTACGGCACACCATTATCCCACATAATCTAACAAGCATCAATATTTTTCCTTTTCAAGAACTTGTCCATGTTTTCGGTCCATCTTAGTACACTGTTTACTTGAAACGTTTAAAATTTGGCTATTAAAAAAATGGTTATACAATCCAATGTTACAAGTCGAAATACACAGCGTCATCTGGAAAAACGCAATAAAGATTGTGCAAAATTGTCAAGCACAAAAAGGGTTTTACAGGCGTGATATTCTTGTTTCAAAGAAAGACGGCGGACTTCGGCTAATCCTTGATCTGAGACTTTTAAATCACACACTCATAAAGTGGCCATTCAAAATTATTACTCAGAAACGGATCTTATTGCATCGACGCGCACATGATCGGTTTGCATTGATAGATCTGAAGGATGCGTACTTTCATATCCAAACTGTATGACATCACAGGATGTTTTTGAGACTTGTGCTCGAGGTAACAGTGTATCATTTCAAAGTCCTGCCCTTTGGATTGTCTCTGGCTCCTTGCACATTCACAAAATGTTCTCGCCCCTCTGAGACTGAGCGACATCTGCATCTTTAACTACCTCAACAATTGGCTGTTACTGGCGCAATCAGAGGATCTGTTATGCCAGCACAGAGACTTATGGCTTCAGCATCTAAACAGCTTGGGCCTCAATGAGAACTGGGCAAAGAGCTCGCTCTCCCCCAGCCAAAAAAAACCTAAAAAATCAACTTTTTGGGAGTACGTCTTGATGCCACTTGACCCCAGAATTTCTATAAAGAAATAGCAAACTATCATATACTGGTTCGCTTCAACAATATGACAGTTGTGGCATATATAAAGCGCCAAGGCGGAATTCAGGAGACTTCTTCCTCAAACTGTATTGAGGGTTTGACAAATATTTGGAAAAGCAAAAATGTATCTATTTGCCTCAGTGGAGAATACCCACTGTCCCATCTGGTACTTGAAGCCCCAAGTTGTAAGGTGGAAAGTGGTGGCCATGGATGCTTCCAATACAGGTTGGGGGGCAGTGTTCTTTGGACGCCTGACCTTTGGCACCTGGAAAAACCAGCCATGGTGTTCATAAATTATGGAGATGCTGTACAGCTCACCATGGGAAATACTTCTGAGGAGGGATCTCCTCTCTCAGGCACAAGGCACAATCTGGAATTCCCAACTATGGAACCTGCATGTGTGGCCTCTGAACGGGCTGCACTACATGCACCAGAACTGACGTGTTCAATCATGAACCCCATTTTACAGGCCAGAGCACCGTTCACGAGACGCCTCAATGCACTAAAATCAGGTGTTCACTGATTGGTGTCTCTTACATTGCAAGGACCAAGTAAACTGCCCCATACATGACATTCTAATATTTCTTCAAGAGCGATTAGATGCAGGACTCGTCCACACTCAAAGTGTATGTGGCAACTATATCTGCGTATCATGCACATGAAGCCGGTGCCTCTATAGGTAAGAATGATTTAATCATAAAGTTCCTTAAAGGAGCAAGACGATTAATCCCACCTCGGCTGGCTGCAGTCCAGACTTGGGACTTAACTTCAGTCCTAAAAGCTCTCTAAGGGCCTCCTTCGAGCCTTTGGACTCTTTGGAATTGCACATGCTCTCCGTTAAGACCGCACTACTGCTGGCTCTGACCTCAGTAAAATGGGTCTGTGACCTGCATTCACTAATAGTTGACAATTCATGTTTGGAGTTTGGCCCGGTCTTTCAAGAGCCACTGCCAAACCTAGGAAAGGCTATGTAACCAAGGTCCTAACCACGCCCGGCGAAGCACAGGTGGTTCACTTTCAGGCCTTCTTCCCTCCTCCATTTATTTCTTATGAGCAACAATCATTGCATTTGTTGTGCCCTGTGTGGGCACCACATGAATACGATGAGCGTACTTGCCAGTTCAGACTGTCTGATCAGTTCTTTATATGCTATGGAGGATGCCCAAAATGTCCATCTCCAAGCAAAGGCTCTCTCACTGGATTGTCGATGTAATTACCCTGGCTTATGAGTCGCAGGGTAAGACTTGCCCAATTGGTGTTAAAGCACACTCAACTAGAGGCATGGCCTCCTCATGGGCATGGACAAATGGTGTGTGCTTACAAGACATATGTTTTGCAGCTGGATGGTCTTTTCAAAACATATTTGCAAGGTTTTACAACCTACATCTTTTTATAATATATATATGCATTCAGGCCTTTATAATTTACCATAAAGTTGCAAAAACTTTCATTATACGTAAATAAACTCCCTTCCAGACTGGGTTCATAAGGAGTCAATTCATACTATATGACTATAGTTCATATATTCTTTATGACTGCTCTCCTCCTGGCCAACACGAGGATCACTAACTGTGGCATACTCATGTCGGTTGCCGTCCCACAAGACTGCGGCGCCATGTTTTCTCTATGGGAAGTTATGTTGTGTAGTGTTGCGTAATGGGATTCTGTTCCCTACATGCATAGCTATGCAATGTCAAGTATACTGAGTCGTAAGGGAATGTTTCGGTTACATATGTAACCTCGATTCCCTGAGATGAAGGAACGAGACATTGCAAAATGTAGCACTACAAGACTCAGATTTCTTGAGGCATGAGCAATACGCTCCTTGTTCTCAGTCAGAAATTCGGAGGAAATTCAGGTGTTTGTGCACCTGTTTTTATAGTGGACAGTTTTGCGCTAAAATAGGCGGGGCTCAAACACCATAGCCAATATTAAAATATTGGCATTATTGAAGAGAGGGTTCAACTTGGTCATGTAAGGCACTCCCCATATGCGTAGCTACGCAATGTCTCATTCCCTTTGTCTCAGGGAATCGAGGTTAAGTACATAACCGAGACATTTTCCTTCAAAACTATCGATCCTTAACCCAAACTTCTTTGGTTATGGCAAAGGGGTGAAAGACCCCTCTTGTTTTTGTTAGTTTTCTTATTATTATTAGGGGTCAAGCCCCGAAGGGGTGAAAGGCCCCTATAGGTTTTGTTCGTTTTCTTATTATTAGAGGTCAAGCCCCGAAGGGGCGAAAGACCCATATTTTTTTAGTTAGTTTTCTTCTACTGCTTCTGCTTCTGCTGCTTCTTCCACTCTTGAGTCTATGGCAGCCCATTTAACCACTTCCGGGAAATTTATGAAATTTGATTCATCGCTGATGGATTGTTTTCGTTACTTTTTTATTATTATTAGGGGTCAAGCCCCGAAGGGGTGAAAGGCCCCTATTGTTTTTGTTAGTTTTTTATTATTATTAGGGGTCAAGCCCCGATGGGGCGTGTTATGGCCCACGAGGCAGACACACATCAATGAGCGGTAATGTTACATACTACACACGCACACATACATACCACACACACGCGCAGATACACATGTACATGCTTTTTTAAATTTATCCGGCACATTGTTTGAGCTTCTTATTTTCATTCTGTTAATGGTCTCTGTATTCATATCGTAGGTATTCTGGTAATTATATTTAGGTATTTAAGTTCTAGTGCATCATTGACTAGTTGGAGGGCACACATTCTAGTTTATGGTGTACGGCTTATACATTTATTAATATAGCATTTTCTGAGTTTAAGTTACCGCTGTGGTGCTGAGGAGTGGATGGCTGGAGCTGTTGGCTGTGGATAGTGGTCAGTGAATTTCCGCATTCGTGGTCCGAGTGTTTTAAGGACCGGCATGGCGCTCTGACTGCTGCTTTAGTTTCGCTTGCCGCTACCAACAAGCAGATTGACTGTGGGGAAATGGGGTGGTTGTGTTGTGGATTTTCTTTTCTAATTTGTTGGTTTTCTTAATTGTTATTTGTTTATTTCTTCAAGATATGCATTTAATTTTATTCTGATTCTTTAACTGGCCTGGTCAGGAATTTTGTAATTGTATTTGAAGTTTGTGTTTTCTGTTCTCCCCTTGTGTGTTAATGTGGACTAGTCCGTTTGTATAAATGTGTCCCGATTGTTTCATTCAGGAGGTCAGTTCAGTTCTCTCATATTCTGTTATTGGAGTTTAGTTTTGTTCAGTTGGCCTCTTTTAATGGCCTGAACCTGGATTTGGGTTATTTGGACATTATTTTTGTTTCTATTTGAATTATTTTGGTTTGATTAATTAAAAGACTATTTTGGGAGTTTTTGTCACGGCCCTCATTCCTTGACTGCGCGGGCCCTCACAGGGTGAAAGACCCCTCTTGTTTTCGTTAGTTTTCTTATTAGGGGTCAAGCCCTGAAGGGGCGAAAGGACCCTATTGTTCTCGTTAGTTTTTTATTATTATTAAAAAAGAATTTTTTTGCTTAAAACTTCTGAACAGTTTGTCATAAAATCATCAAATTCCACACTTGAGTCTATGGCAGCCCATTTAACCGCTTCTGGGAAATTTATGAAATTTGGCACGCAGATAGAGGACATTTGTCACTGATGGATTGGGATGAAACTTGGTAGGTGTCATCACCATGAGGCCCTGAGGTTATCTGCAGCGTTTTGGCACACTGCCCCCTACTGGTCACGAGATATGAAAAAAGGACATTTTTGCTTATAACTTCTGAACAGTTTGTCATAAATTCATAAAATTGGTCTCATCATGGGTTCACGCATGCTTGTTATCAGCAGCTCGTTGGTTCTCAGCGGATATGTCTGAGACTCTGAACCGAACTGTTTTAAGTTCAGTGTACTCCGGGATATTGGCTCATTGCGAGTGGGAGTGACTGTCAGAAACATCCGAAAGTGAGTTTTGATTGAGTAACTTGATTGAGCAAACTATTTCAGACGATTCAGTCCGATTTGGTGAACTGGTTCATCCAGTTATTATTAGGGGTCAAGCCCTGAAGGGGCGAAAGACCCCTATTGTTTTCATTAGTTTTCTTATGATTAGGGGTGAAGCCCCCGAAGGGGCAAAAGACCCCTATAGTTTTCGTTCGTTTTCTTATTTGTGGTCAAGCCCTGAAGGGGTGAAAGACCCTTATTGTTTTCGTTAGTTTTGTTATTATTATTAGGGGTCAAGCCCCGAAGGGGCGAAAGGCCTCTATTGTTTATGTTAGTTTTATATTATTAATGGGGGTCAAGCCACGAAGGGGTGAAAGACCCCTTTGGTTTTCATTAGTTTTCATATTATTATTATTAGGGGTCAAGCCCTGAAGGGCTTACTGTTTTGAAGGCCCCTATTGTTTTCGTTAGTTTTCTTCTTCTTCTTCTTCTTCTTCTTCTTCTTCTTCCACACATTAGTCTATGGCAACCCATATAACCGCTTGCGGAAATGTATGAAATTTGGCACACAGATAGAGGGCATTTGTCGCTGAGGGATTGGGATGAAACTTGGTAGGTGTCATCACCATGAGGCCCTGAGGTTATCTGGAGCGTTTTGGCGCACTGCCCCTATTGGTCACGAGATATGAAAAAAGCACATTTTTGCTTATAACTTCTGCACAGTTTGTAATAAAATTTCTCATTAAATTCAGTGAGATATAGTGAGTTCAATGATATGAAAAATTCCTATATCAGCCCTTTTGGACATCGGCCATTTTGAATTTTCTGAAAAACCTACTTTTTCGAACTCGTCAGATACTACCTGAACAGTTTCAGAACAGTACCACATACTTGACAAAACTTCTAAGAAGTAGCTATTTTTTTATTATTTTTTAAGCAAAGGAGTTTTATTATGATTAAAAGTTTACTTTTTCTAACCCATACACTGTTTATCGGACTCTAACCAAAAACATGTCACAAAGCTTTTTTTGCTGCTCATGGTGCTGATAATTGGCTTGACCCCGGTATCCTGGTATCGGGAAAGTTATGAAATGCGGCACACAGATAGAGGACGGTCTGATATGTTACCACAGCAAATTTGGCATCTCTCTAGTGCCACCAACTGCCCAAATTAGCACTCGTGTATATGTTAATACATTTTGAACCATGAGTCCTAGAAACAAAATTATTGATTGATTTTTGATTCCTTGGCTCAAGACGATTCAATTACACCCTATGAGGGCATTTTGAATTGTCTGAAAAACCTACTTTTTCAAACTCGTCGTAGACCGTTTGTCCGATTTGCACAAAAATTGGTCTGCATCATCCATTTTTGAATGGCGCTTACACTAATTTGACCAAGAACATGCAAAATTTAACTTGAGACTATATCTCTGCAACGCTTTGAGGGATTGGGACGAAACTTGGTACGTATCATCACCTTTAGGCGCAGAGGTTACATGCAGTGTAACCTACTGCATTGCGTATTGCCCCTACTGGACATGAGATAGCAAACATTTATTTTTTTGGCTTCAAAATAAAGAACTTTTTTTCAAAAAAAGTGCCACATACTGAGTCGAACAATACCACATTTTCCTATGTCAGACATTTTGAATTTATTCATTAAATGCTGTATTTTATGAACAAATTGGTATGTGTCTTTGGCACCATGCTCTAAAGGGATTCAAAAAGTTTCGGGATAGTGCCACCTTGTGGTCAAAAATTATAATGCTATGCTGCTCATGGTTTCCGTAATTGGCTTGACCCCATTATCGCTGCTTGCAGCTTTATTTATTATTATTATTATTCATCTGTTCTGCTATGGAATTCCATAGAACCGCTTGCGGAAAAGTTTGGCAGATAGATGGAGTACAGTCTGATCTGTTTTCACAGCAAATTTGCCATCTCTACCTCAAGCCCTCAAGCACATCAACTGCCCAAATTTGCACTCACATTTATGTTAATAACTTTTTGAACCTCGAGTCCTAGAAATTAAATAATTTTTTCCTCTGGATCAAATTGGTGTGTACAATTTACTAAAACATTATACATTTTAAACAGATTGAGATATGATCACCGACTTTGGTACACGTATGTATGGGCTCATTCTGAGGACACATACAAAATATTGCACACCTTTACATCTTGGCGGCTCTACAATAATTAAAAAACATGAAATGTCTCTAACTATGGAACCGTTGGTCCGACTGACCTTACATTTTGCATGCAGCATCTTTGGTGCCATCAATGTCTATGAGGACACTCGCATATCTTTAAAAACTTGGACTAATCAGCTTTCAGCAGGATTAAATTTGGCCTATCTGATTTAAAATTTGTACGCCTATTTGTCTCTTGGACCTGTGCAAAATAAAATATAAAAAAGAATTGGCCACCGGGAGGCACAATGGTGTTTTACATGCAGGTAAATTGCTGTATTTACCATTTTTTTTCAACAAAGAAATTCTTTATTCATACCATACTGTAGATCTTCTCATTCTGAACAACTTTGGCTTAAGAACCATAGGTGTGAAATAAAACTTTCAATAAATACTGAGTTATTTAAAAAAATATATATTTTCAAATTAGTCATAGGCCGTTTGCCAAATCGGAATCAAACCACTGCAGTAAGATTCTCTGGAGTCCCAAAAAGACAATTTATCGAAGGAGTTTTGAAATTTGGATTTATCGTCAAACGGTGGGCCAAAACGTTTGTAATGGGCATGACCACTTTTACAAAAATTGTTATAACTCTTGAACAGAATCAGATATTGTCTCCAAATTGGAGTCATTCTAAGGACACACAAAACAATTGTGCATCTCCAAGTCTCGGTGGCACTATAAAAGTAAAAATGTTATCTACCTATGGAAAGGCTTGGCCAATCGACTTAAAATTTTGCATGCAGTGTTAGTGTCTAAGGTGCCATCAAGGTCTATAAGGACAGTCATATACCTAGAAAAACATAACCATCATCAACAACATCAACTTTTAGCAGCTATGTGACCTAGTCCTAATCTTTTCACCCGATCAGAACCAATCCAGTGCAGAAAGATTCTCTTGAGTCCCATTATTTAAAACAGTTTTAACTTTTGATTCAATGTCGCAAAGCTCCACCAAAACATAAGCTGTGGGCATTGCCAATTTTACTTAAACAGTAATAACTCTTGAATGAAATGAGATTTTCACAAAATTTTACAAACTTATGTATGGGGTAATTTGGAGGACACAAGAAATTGCATACCTTTGCCTCTTGGTGGCGCTATAACAGTCAGGAATGTGTAAAATACAAAATCTGTGTGAAACCTCACCTGATGTTTCTCAAAATTAAGGCATTTTAACTTTGTTTTAGTTGTCTAATTATGTTGGCTTGACTCATCATGCACTGTTTGGCGTAGACCCACGAATTAGGTTTCAAATCAACCGGACTATTTATGACACCTGTGCTATAATTTTTCGAAGGAATAGGGGGTACGGTGCACCCCTGGGGGGCAAAAAAAATCCGGAAAAATCCCATAGACTTTGCATTGCATCGAATTTTGATGGATCATATCTCTGGATCAGAGTTTCATACAGAAATGACTCCTGGGTCGCTCGTATTATCCTGGGTAGGGATGCACCAACTCATCTAAGGTCTCACGTAAATTGGGACATAAAGTTCACACTAATGGCTTAGTAACTACTAGTTAGTTTGTAACTAATCAGTGCTTAATTTGGTTGCACAACCTTTTCTTTAGGGTAGACTTAACTAGTAGGTCTTAAAGTGATGTATAGTTGCATAATATGACGTTTACCTGTACTGATCTAATAAACAGCCTTCAAATTTGTGCACAGTGTTAAAAAGCTGTTAACTTCAATTTGATCTTGTAAAGATTGATGTACAAACATTATTTGCTCATGTAAATATCAGCTGTAATATTAATATATCCATATTAAAATATGATACGTTATAAAAGTTAATTTAATAAATAGTACATTTGCCCTGTGTGAATAACAGTGTATAGGAACTGTATCTAAAATAAATAAGGGGTGATAAATAAATACTAGTACAACAGGCTGGAAAAATAGACATTTATTCATTTTAATATCCTACATACTGAATATATTGAATGTGTTGAAACTAGGGCTGTCAATTTAATGCGTTAATTCAGTGCTATTAATTTGACAAAAAATAACGCGTTAAAAAAATTTACACAATTAATCGCACCATAATAAGGAAGATTCCTGAGAAATGCAAGCTTGTAGTACCACCTGTTTACTCCAGAGGGCAGTAAGTGAAGTTTCAGCTGTATGAGCAATGCACAGTTTATACAGCGAAGAAAACCCTTCAGTAGGAAGAACAACGCAAACATGCGTTACATTCTTGCGTTCAAAACACTTGAAGGAGCGCAAATGCAAACTAAGGGATCTCTATATGTGTTTAAAGATTGAGTATTAAATATTAAATATAAATTACTATATTTAACTTGAAACAGTGAACTAAACATTTTATGTTTATGATGCAACGCACCCAAGACACTACACAAGCATGTCTGACGCAGGTGTAGATTGACAGGCTCTTAAACAAGCCCTCATAATAAATCTACAACTGATTGACAAATTCACTTGTGAAATGGATTGCTGTGAACTGTATTCCAATGATTGACTTACGATCAATAATATGGTAGTAAACAATACATTGTATTCTAAAGCCACTTTTTGTATTGTCTTATCAATGATTAACTCTTCTGCCACAAGAATGTAATGCATTTTATTTATCTGAATATTTTTATTATATATATATATATATATATATATATATATATATATATATATATATATATATATATATAGTTATATATATATATATATATATATATATATATAGTTATATATATATATATATATATATATATATATAGATATATAGATATATAATTTTTAAATATTTAAAGATAACTATCTATAATTAAATATTGATAAAAATATGTATAATCTTTATACATTGATTTATTGTTATATGAGGGGCTTTCTCAGCAAATATTTGTATATGCGATTAATCGCGATTAATTAATCGGGACACCATGTAATTAATTCGATAAAAAATTTTCAGCGATTGACAGACCTAGCTGAAACTTAATACTGGGCGAAGCACCCTGAAAATCGCAAAGAATTCAATGAAGAACGCGGAAAGTTGAATTTGAGGTAGTATCTCTGCAATGCTTCAAGTGATTGGGAGGAAACTTGGTACGTGTCATCAAAATTAGGCTGTGAGGTTGATGCACTGTCCCCTACTGGTCAGGAGATAGAAAAATTGCTATTTTGTCTTATAACTCTTGAACGCTTTCCTGCATGATAACCATAATGCCCACATTCTACATGAGCAGTTTCAACAGCGCCACAAATTGGAAAAAGTCGGAGTTCGAAAAAGTAGCTTTTCAAAACATTTAAAAATGGTGGACAGGAAGTTTACTAGATCATGTCATAATTGGGATAATTGTTCTCAGCATAACCCACAGAATCTATCAAGACCAGTCTCATGAGAGTAGGCAAAAATATTTTATGACAAAATATCCCGTGACCAGTATAGGGCAGTGCACCAAAGCACTGCAGGTAACCTCAGGGCCTAATGGTAATGACACATACCAAGTTTTGTCCCAATCCCTCAAAGCGTTGCGAAGGTACTGCCTCAAGTTCAACTTTACTCATTCTACGTCTAATTCATTGAAGCCCCATTCGAAAATGGTATAATTTAACAAAATTCTGTGAATGTATTTTTGTCTTGAGTATATGCCGAGTATATGACCATATATGATGCAGGCCAATTTTCGTGCAAATTGAACAAACAAACAGACAAGTTCGAAAAAACAGGTTCCCTGTCTGTCACTCACTCGACGTTGTGTTGATGAGTTGACACTGGGGGTCGCTCCTGCGGAGCCCAGACATCTCTGGTCTTGAGAATTTGCATGCCACTCCCCCGGACATACGGGTATAAAAGGATTGATGCTGCAAACACTCATCAGATATCTTCTCCGGAGCCGAGCGAGTAAGTCACAGAGCTGAATTCCTCTTCCGCCTCCATTCATCTCTACACGTTGTTGGATCTCCGATGCTTTCCAGCGGTTCTCCCCCTCGCACACTACGTTCTGCTGAGCATACACCTCTGGGCGCTTCAGCAGCAGAAAAAGTTCACGGACTGAATAACTTTGTTTATATATATATATATATATATATATATATATATATATATATATATATATATATATGTAACACAAAAATAGTGATATTTTCTCTAAAATAGTGGCGCAAACGGAAAGCGTCTTTTTCAAGATGCCTGTTTGGTTGTGTTTATTTCCTGGTTGCGGTCGATGTCTCTCCCCGTCTGATGGCCACGATCGCTGCCTTTTGTGTCTGGGTGCCACCCACGTGGAGTCAGCGTTCGTGGATGGTTCATGTCCTCACTGCGAGGACATGACCATGGCTACGTTGCAGTCGCAGCCTCGTAAGAGTGCAAGCCACCCCAGCGGCTCCCCGACTCGGTCACTACGGATATGAGGCACAAGGTTGGTTAGCACTGGGGGTGATATCGGGACCTCAGTGGGAGCCTCTCCACCGGATATTCCCCCACGGACCTCCCACTCCCCGTCACGCTTGTATGCTCCAACTGAGTGCTGGGGCAAGGGTTGCTATCTAGTGGACCCGCAATCTAGTTTGGGGCGCCTGACGATGATGAGCTATCGGTCACAGCATCTAAGAGCAGGTTCGTCATGTCTGACGCTGAGGACTCGGCTGGACTCCCACCCTTGGGTGCGGCGGCTCAGTCGCAGGCTGACGCGGAGCTGACGGCCATGCTTGCCTGGGCAGCCGTGAGTGTCGGGCTGGAGTGGAATCCTCTGCTTGTTATCACGACTGCCGGCCACCGGTTTGGCAGGTACGGCGCCCTGGAACCAGACCTCCTGCTTCCACGCGCCCAGCCGTGGCACAAGCCTTGTCCCATCAGGTGGAGGTTACGTCAGTAACCGAGACGTTTTTCAGAAAATTCTAAATGTCTGACGTCCAAAATGGCTGACAAAGGAATTTTTCATATTTCATATTTTCATATTATTTTTCATTAAAAAAAGTATTTTCATAAAAAAGTAGTATGTTTTATTTAGCAAGCATGTAATCACCTAGATTATAGATGGAATAAACCATATACAGCCAATACAGGCATTTCACTAAGGAAATACATGATTTTTAAAGCTCATAGCATCACCTATGGTCCGGTCTCCATAAAAGTCTGCATGCTTGTTTAGAATCATATGTCGCATGTGTTTACTTAATTTTGTGAAGTTCTGAGTTTTTGTTTAGGAATTATGGGCTTATTTGTACACTTGACCACACCCATTTTCTAAATGACACTACCCAAAGGGTAAAGTTCAACATTAGTTTTTTGATAATTATTGACCAAGAGAGTCCATAGAATTGTACTGCATTCGTTTTATTGAGGTTGAGTGAAAAACCTTGGACTAGTTCGCAAAAGTTTTGCGAACTGTTTTGGTCCCAAATCAAATCAAATCACTTTATTGTCACAAAAACAAAAACGAGACATATACCAATTACAATAAGCAACATACACAAAACAATTTACAAATCAAATGTACACATACTTACACAACACAATAATTATATACAATGTACAGTAAACAATACACACAATATACAATACAATAAGGAGTATTTGAAATATATATATATATGAAGTAGTATATTGAGGAGAATATGTTGACAGTCCAGTGTGAGATATAAGATGAATAAAGTGCAGTGCTAATTATTGATCGTGATAGATCAAGTGTTCAACAGTCTGACTGCTTGGGGAAAGAAGCTGTCATGTAGTCGGCTGGTGCGGGTCCTGATGCTGCGATACCGCCTGTCTGATGGTAGCAGTGAGAGCAGCCCATGACTCGGGTGGCTGGAGTCTCTGATGATCCTCCGAGCTTTTTTCACACACCGCCTAGTGTATATGTCCTGGAGGGAGGGAAGCTCACCTTCGATTATGTTCCTGGCAGTTCGCACCACCCTTTGCAGGGCTTTGCGGTTGTGGGCGGTGCTATTGCCGTAGCAGGCAGTGATGCAGCCAGTCAGGATGCTCTCTACAGTGCTGGTGTAGAACCATGTGAGGATGTGGTGGTTCATTCCAAACTTCCTCAGCCGTCTCAGGAAGAAGAGGCGCTGGTGAGCCTTCTTCACAACGGCCTCAGTGTGGACTGACCATGTGAGTTCTTCAGTGATGTGGACACCGAGGAACTTGAAACTGCTGACTCTCTCTACCGGTGCTCCATTGATGGTGATGGGGCTGTGTTCTCTGTCTTTCTTCCTGAAATCCACCACAAGCTCGTTGGTTTTACTGACGTTGAGGGAGAGGTTGTGCTCCTGACACCAGCGTGTCAGAGTGTGCACCTCCTCTCTGTAGGCTCTTTCATAGGCATGCTGCCCATTCTAACCACCTGACGTCTGCCTGACAGGAAATCCAGGATCCAGCTGCACAGCGAGCTGTTTAAGCCCAGAGCTCGGAGTTTCATATCAAGCTTGGAGGGCACTATGGTGTTGAATGCTGAGCTGTAGTCTACAAACAGCATTCTCACATATGTGTTCCTTTTTTCCAGATGGGAGAGAGCAGTGTGTAGTGTAGATGCAATGGCATCATCAGTGGAGCGGTTGTTGCAGTAGGCAAACTGCAATGGTCCAAAGAGGGGGGCAGAACAGAGCAGATGTAATCTCTGATTAACTTTTCAAAGCATTTGCTGATGATGGGGTCAGAGCAACAGGACGCCAGTCATTTAAGCAAGTGATTGTGGCTTGCTTCGGTACAGGCACAATGGTTGATGTTTTGAAGCATGTGGGGACTACAGACAGGGAGAAGGACAGATTGAAAATGTCCGTAAAAACACCAGCCAGTTGATTCGCGCACGCTCTGATGACGCGGCCCGGAATGCCGTCTGGGCCCACGGCTTTACGAATGTTCACCCGTCGGAAGGATCGGGTTATATCCACAACAGAGACGGAGAGTGAATCAACCTCTGTAGCGTCAGCAGCGAGTGCTCTCTCCGCGAGGGCGGTGTTACTGTCCTCAAAACGAGCATAAAATTTATTAAGTTCATCCGGGAGAGATGCAGCGGTGTTCATAGCGGAGTCTTTATTCCGTTTGTAGTCCGTGATGGTATTAATTCCCTGCCACATGCTTCTAGAGTCAGTGGTGTTAAACTGACCTTCAAGTTTGTGCCTGTACTGGCGTTTGGCTTCACTGATGGTGTTACGGAGGGCATAACTGGCTTGTTTACGCTCCTCAGTGTTAGAAGAATTAAAAGCGGAGGACCGCGCATTGAGTGCCTTGCGAACCTCGCCGTTAACCCATGGTTTCTGGTTGGGGTATATCCGTATTGTTTTGGTCGGAACAACATCCTCTACGCACTTTCTGATGAAACACGTTACGCTGTCAGCGTAAACCTCGATGTCGTCATCAGAGGCGGACCGGAACATCTCCCAGTCCGCGTGATCAAAACAGTCTTGTAGCGCAGAGTCTGATTGGTCCGACCAGCACTGGATCGTTCTGAGGGTGGGTGCTTCCGTTTCAGCTTCTGCTTGTAAGCGGGCAAAAGCAGAACGGAAGAGTGGTCCGATTTGCCAAAGGGGCGGGGGAGGGATTTGTAGCCATCCGGAAAGGAGAGTAACAGTGATCCAAAACCGGTCCCCTCGTGTGTTGAACTTTATGTGTTGGTGGTATTTTGGAGCGATTGTTTTGAAGTTGGCTTTGTTAAAGTCCCCGGTAACAATGAACGCGGCCTCAGGGTGCGCGGTTTCCTGCTCACTTATGCTCCCATACAGTTCCTTGAGTGCCCGGTCTGTGTCGGCTTGTGGGGGGATGTACACAGCAGTGATGATGACCGCTGTGAATTCCCTCGGCAGCCAGAATGGTCGACACAGAAGCATGAGATATTCCAGATCAGGAGAGCAGAAAGACTTGATGAAATGTACGTTCCTCTGATCACACCATGATTTGTTGATCATAAAACATACACCACCACCTCTGCTTTTACCAGAGAGGTCTTTCGCTCTGTCCGCTCGGTGCACGGAAAAGCCCGTGATTTCGATGGCCGAGTCTGGAATCTCCGCAGCCAGCCAGGTTTCTGTAAGGCAGATAACACAGCAATCTCTCGTCTCTCGTTGGAAAGAGATCCGCGCTCTCAGCTCGCAGAGCTTGTTGTCCAGAGACTGAACATTTGCCAGTAGTATACTGGGTAGCGGGGGTCGATTTGCACGACGTCTTACTCTGATGAGAACGCCGGCTCATTTTCCTCTTTTCCTTCTGTGTTTCCGCGGCCGAGCAGCCCAGACAAAGTAGCGAGCAATACTACTACCATCTGACCAAGTTTCAAGTCTCTAGGCCTTACTTTACGTTCTGCCCAATCAGTTTTATGGCAGAATAATAATAATAATAAATATAGCTGCTAGCAGCAATTAACAGGGTTCAAGCAGTTTAAGGCATTTACATAAATGCGTAAAAAGGTATTAGTTTTATTTAGCAAGCATGTAACCCGTTTTAGCACCACCTATTCTCCAATCTCCATAAAAGTTTGTAGTCGTCTTTAGAATTATATGTTGCATGTGCTCATCTATTTTCGTGAGGTTTTGACTTTTCCTTTAGGATTAATAGGCTTTTGAGTATATTTTGCCACGGCCATTTCCTAAATGACCTTGTTATAGCTATCCAAAGGGTAAAGTTCCAAATTTTTTGATCACAATTGACGTAGAGAGTCCAGAAAATTGTACTGCATTACTTTTGAGTTTGAGCTAAAAACCTATGACTAGTTCGCAAAAGTATGGTTTTTACATAATCATGAATATGTAATGAACGATTTGATTGACAGCAGAACTACTTGAGGCAAAGTTGTTCAGAATGAGGAGATCTAAGATATGATATGCAAATTGTCTCTATGTGCGTGATTACTGAGATGTGAAACTCGTTAGCGCCACTTGGTGTCCGATTTCTTTCAAATTTCTCACAGACGTCTAGGGCCTCCGTTAACCTTGTCTAATAGGTGCTCAAATTTCATTGGCCAATACCGGCCATGTTTTTTTTTAGATACGCCAATGTGCTCCTAGACAGTCATGGCACCTTGGACAAAGACACTGCATGCCGATTTTCAACTCAATCAGACTAACGGTTGCATAGTTACAACCAATTCCATTTTTTTTTTTGTTATAGCGCCACCATATGGTAAAACTGCTGCAACTTTTCTTGGCGACCAACTTCCCACTTCCGATGTTTTCGCAAACCGCAGCCATTTTGAGTTAAAAGTTCAAACTTTTTTCAATAACTTTTGATAATGAGACTCCATAGAATCGTTTGGCTTTGGTTTGATCCCGATCAGACAAAAAACCTAGGACTAGTAATTTTGAGAGTTATTGGTGAAAACGTAAATGTCTTTGTTGTAGCGCCACCTTATGGCCGATTTTCATAAAACTTGGTACACAGCCTCATTCTAATACTGACTACAAACATCTCATGTTTCGTAATGGTCGGCCATTAAGATTTTATATTATTAGTTGCTGAATATTGATTGGCTGCTGGCGGCCATGTTTTTTTATTTGTCGGCCATGTTTTTTTATTTGTCCGATTGATATTGCAGGATATGTTAGCCTTTTAGCTCCTACAAGATGCATTCCAATTTTCAACTTCATTGATCATACGGTTGCAGAGTTATTAGTGTTTTTTGTTGTATATGCCCCTATATGCAAAATTTGTCTGTTTATTAAGTTCCGTAACATTTGTCCTTTTCATTTGGTAGATATTGGTCAATATGTACAAAATGGACGATGCCAGACCAATTCTTTGGCTTATATCTTCGCAACGCTTTGACGAATCAAAATTCCTTTGATATCTTTTTTGTCTGGAGGGTTCATAGTAGACACGCCCCAATTTGTGCGAATTGCACATATGGCGTAGGAGGAGTTCGAAAAAGTATTTAATTTGAATTATGCAAATTAGCGTGAAAGTCTGTTTTGTTCAACTTGAGCGAATGAATCCAACGATGTTAGACACTTGAGTGTGCAACTTACGGTTTTTGATTTATGGGCCAAAACATAAACATGATCACTATTGTGCCACCTTGAGGCCGATCGGGCCGAAACTTTGATACACTGTAGTACTCTGGAGGGCTACCTTCCTTGTTTCAGCTCCCTATGACTTACGGTTTGGTCTGTACGATCAGTTTTAGGGCAGAATAATAATAATAATAAAAATCCTTACAGTTACAACAGGGTTTCAGCCCTTCAGGCTTTTACCCCTAATTATAAATATAGCTGCAAGCAGCGATACCGGGGTCAAGCCAATTATCGGCACCATGAGCAGCAAAAGAAGCTTTGTGACATGTTTTTGGTTAGAGTCCGATGAACAGTGTATAAGAAGTCAGAAAAAGTAAACTTTCAATCATAAAAAACACAATTTATTAATAAAATAAAATTGCTAGTTCACTTTTCTCCAGTATTTACCGTTGTTCTGAAACTGCTCAGGTAGTATCTGGGCATGATGGTTATCATCCAGGAAAGCGTTCAAGAGTTCTAAGCAAAACAAATCTTATATATCCTGACAAGTAGGGGGCAGTGTGCCAAAACTCTACAGGTAGTCTCAGGACTTAATGGTGATGACACGTACAAAGTTTCACCCCAAACCCTCAAAGCATTGCAGAGATAGAGCCTCAAATTCAATTTTGCGCATTCTTTGTCAAATTCATTGAAGCAACATTCGAAAATTGTATGGTTTATCAAAATTCTGTGAATTACATTTTATACTGAATGCCTCTAGATAAAGCAGGCCAATTTTCATGCAAATCGGACAAATAGTCTAGGAAGAGTTCAAAAAAGTATGTTTTCAAAACATTTAAAAGTGCCAGACAGGAAGTTCACTCGATCGTGACATAATGCTGGCCCGAAACTGTTTGAGTCCCTACAGAGCATGGTGCCAAAGGCACATTCCGAGTTTTGTAATGATTACGCCAAGTCGTTTCGTAAAATACAGCATTTTATGACTAAATTCAAAATGGCCGACATAGACTTTTTTCATATCTCATGACCAGTTGGGGGCAGTGCAACAAAATGCTGCAGGTAACCTCAGATCCTAACGCCCGTTTCACACATACTCCGTTTGCAGTGCGTATGCGGATGCAGTCCGTCGATCCGTTCCAGTTGTGGTGCGTATACAGCAGTGCAGCGATCGTTTCCGCACCGAGTCTATTTTTGCTGTGCTGCACCACACTGAATTAAAGTGGCAGCGCATTGTTCACATTAAAATAGACATAGATTGACAAGAAAATGTAATAATTTCATCATATACGCATAATTTCAGTTAATGTGTTCTACAGTTACTAAATTACAGGGTTAAGAAAAACAAAAAAGTATGATTATAGCAGTGCATATGTGAAAGCACTATAGTGCGTGCTGCTCCTGTACCGCATACGCACCGCATACGCACTGCAAACAAAGTATGTGTGAAACGGGCGTAATAGTGATGACGTACCAAGTTTCGTCCCAATCCCTCAGTGTTACGGAGATACAGTCTCAAGTAAAATGTTGTGCATCCTTTGTCAAATTCGTTGAAGCGCCATTGGAAAACATTATGGTTTATACAAATTCAGTGAATAACCTTTGTCATGACTGCCTCTAGATGATTCAGGCCAATTTTGGGGCAAATCGGACAAAAGACCTAGGACGAGTTCGAAAAAGTAGGTTTTTTAGAAAATTCAAAATGCCAGAAATATTTTTAAGATGGAAAATGACGTCATATGGTGCATTCGAATCGTCTTGAGCCATGGAATTTCATTTCTAGGACTCAATAACATAAACGCGAGTGCAAGTTTAGGCAGTTGGTGGTGCTAGAGGGTTTGAGCTAGAGATGCCAATTTAGCTATGGTGACAAATCAGACTGTCTACTATCTGTGTGCCAAATTTCACAACTTTCCTGCAAGCGGGAACCATGGAATCTATCAAGATTAGACTCAGTACAGTAGGCAAAAGGAGTCTATAACTATTAGCATTTTTATGAAATAGCCTTGTCATTTTTTTACCACAAGGTGGCGCTGTCCCGAAACTTTTGGAGTCCCTTCAGTGCATGGTGCCAAAGACACATACTGAGTTTCGTAATGATACGACAAGTCATTTGTAAAATATTGCATTTTAGAACAAAATTCTGAATGGCCAATGTCAAAAATGGCAGATTAAAAAAAATTATTATATTGTTGGATTCGCTATACCCTACTTAATCTAATGAGACTAATTTGATGATTTTTATGACAAACTGTTTAGAAGTTATAAGCTAAAATTTGCTTTTTTCATATCTTATGACCAGTTGGAGACAGTGCGACAAAGCGCTGCAGGTAACCTCAGGGCCTAATGGTGATGACACATACCAAGTTTCGTTCCAAAATTCGTCAAAGCTCCATTCAAAAACAGTATGGTTTATCAAAATTCTGTGAATTGTTTTTTTGTCGTGTATGCCTCCTAGATGATGCAAGCCAATTTTTGTGCAAATCAGACAAACGGCCTAGGACGAGTTCAAAATGAATGTTTTTCAGTCACATGGTGCAATCGAATCGCTTGAGCCATGGCATCAGAGGAAAAACAATTTAGTTTCTAGGACTCACGGTTCAAAATTTAACATAAACGTGAGTGCAAGTTTGGGCAGTTGGTGGCGCTAGAGTGTTTGAGGTAGAGATGCCAAATTTGCTGTGATGACACATCAGACTGTCTTCTAGCTGTGTACCACATTTCATAACTTTCCCACAAGCAGTTCTATGGGCTTCCATAGACTCAATAGCAGAAGAAACAGACGACTAACAGAAACAATAGGGGTCTTTCGCCCCTTCTTTTTACCTTTTAACTGTTATAAAGCCAAAAAGCACCAAATCTTTTCAGATTAAAATCTTTTAATATTCAAACTTCTAAAAGGTTTTAGAAGTTTGAATATTTATATTAGGAATTATAGGCTTTTGGATACACTTGGTCAAACCCACATGATAAATGCAACCCCTAAATAACTCAATAAATACATTTTCTAGTCCTAGACGTAGTTCAAAATAGCAGGTAACATTAGATAATAAATAATAATTTATACACCGTTTATACAGCCATTTTGCAGAAATATGATTGGCAAATATTAAAATATAATATTATTGAGTAATATTATAGAATATTGCAGTATTTGGCCCCTACAAGAAGCATCCCAATTTTTTACTTCATTGATAATACTGTTATGAAAATTTGTTTTTAGTTGTAGCAACCCCTATATGCGAATTGTTCCGCAATTTTGTATGCAGACTTAAAATGTGCTGTTGTACATGTGTATATATTTTCGTAACATTTGGCCTGTTCGTTTGGTTGATATCGGTCAATAAGTACAAAATGGATGACGCCTGACCAATTCGCTTATATCTTCGCAACGCTTCGATGAATCAAAATTCCTTTGACACATTTTTGTCAGGAGGTTTCATAGTTCGCCTATTTTCAAATCAATTCAAATCAAATCAAATCACTTTGTCACACTACCATGTACACAAGTGCAACAGTAGGTGAAATTCTTGTGTGCAGTTCCGAGCAACATAGCAGTCATGACAGTGATGAGACATATACCAATTATAGTAAACAACATACTTACACAACACAATTATTATATACAATGTACAGTAAACAATACACACAATATAGAATACACAATATACAATACAATAAGTAAAGAGTATATGAAATATATATATATATATATAAGTAGTTGTATTGAGGAGAATATGTTGACAGTCCAGTGTGAGATTATAGATTAATAAAGTGCAGTGCTAATTATTGATCCTGATAGATCAAGTGTTCAACAGTCTGACTGCTTGGGGGAAGAAGCTGTCATGTATTCGGCTGGTGCGGGTCCTGATGCTGCGATACCGCCTGCCTGATGGTAGCAGTGAGAACAGACCATGACTCGGGTGACTGGAGTCTCTGATGATCCTCCAAGCTTTTTTCACACACCGCTTGGTATATATGTCCTGAGGGAGGGAAGCTCACCTCCGATGATGTTTCTGGCAGTTCGCACCACCCTTTGCAGGGCTTTGCAGTTGTGGGCGGTGCTATTGCCGTACCAGGCGGTGATACAGCCAGTCAGGATGCTCTCTACAGTACTAGTGTAGAACCGTGTGAGGATGTGGTGGTTCATTCCAAACTTCATCAGCCGTCTCAGGAAGAAGAGGCACTGGTGAGCCTTCTTCACAACGGCCTCAGTGTGGACGGACCATGCGAGTTCCTCAGTAATGTGGACACCGAGGTACTTGAAACTGCTGACTCTCTCTACCGGTGCTCCATTGATGGTCCCAGATAGCAATGAGTCAGCGGGCCGCCTTCCTACTGCCTTCGTTCCGCAGCCGGCCCGCTGGCCATCCACCGTTCCGCTGCCATTATATCGAAGGCGGACCTTCCGCGGGGCGTCGGAGGCAAACGCTATTTTCGAGCGATCTGCCGCCGCTTATTGTGTGTGTGTGTGTGTGTATATATATATATATATATATATATATATATATATATATATATATATATATATATATATATACTTTTTTTTTTTATATTTATATCATGCAGTTTATCAAGAATAATGATTGATCAAACCAGACAAATTTCCATTTGGTGTTTTAATTCCACATTTCAAAGTACAGTAACTGTCATTGAAACAAGATGTCAGATCACTGAAATATAAATAACAGAAAAATACAAACATTATATATACACACACAAAGAACATGCAGGTTTCCAATTAAATTTTGGTAAAAAACCCAAAAAAACACTATTGTAACACTTACAATAATTGTTAATAATATAAAGAGGTCAGCTCTGGGATGAAAAGAATTACCAGTAAACATAAGCAATGAGGATATTTGGTACCAAATAAAGTGCAGGATACCAAATAAATTGAGGTATAACATCATATTTACAAGTCATTTCTAACAATAGGATAAGTGGTAATAATTTAGAGTAAAGCTCTGGAGTAGAATATACCATTATAAATGCAATGCTGACCTGTGACACAAGGATTTACAAGCTATATTTAACAATAGAAAAACAGTTAAACACTGTGACGGAATGAAAGTAGAATTTTTGGTACTAGTTAATGTGCAATATCAAGTATCAGAGGTATGAAATAGGATTTACAAACTATAATTGAATCGTTAAGCACGGACGGTATGAAATAAGCCAATACTAAAGTCACGGTAAGTAGAATATTTGATAACAGATAAGGTGCAAATATCAAGTATTAGATGTATAATCTAGGATTTACAAGCTATATTTAAAAATAGAATAGTTAAGCACTGTAACAATGAAATAAGCAGCAAATTGTATATTAAATAATTGAGGTCTTTGGTATCAAAGAATGTGCAGGATAACAGGTATAATATAAATTTTGACATTCAACTTACACATGACAACAAGTGGGAACAAATACAATTAACAGCAGAAAATCTGGCTGTAGAGAACACAGCCAATCAGAATGTCTGGAGTGGTTGGGGTTTGCGTGGTGTAGTGGCTAAGAATCACCGGTTTTCCCCGACCTCCAGAATGAGGTAGTGCAAATTGGCATATCTTCAGTGAATTCTCGTGCGCCTGTATAAAAGGACAAACCATCCCATATTCATCCAAGGAGCTGCCCTCAAAGCAGGGTCACGAGAGAAAAGAAAAAGAGCAATTTCCACAGTGAACAGTGTGGATTGGGTGAGTGTAGTCTGACACTTTTAGCAGGCTTTTTTTAGGGGTCTTGATGTTACTGACTGCAGGATAAAGAAAGGGTTCCAGTTGTCAGTGATGCTGGGGTGTCAGTAGTCAGCCTAGGTTTAAGGGGTCGGCTGTGGGTCCCTCTAAGCTGTGGGGCCTTTTTCCACCTTCACGTTCAGATGCTCCTTTCAGGTAACGCGTAACGTTAACCTGGATCGCCTCATCAGTGGCATGATGGGTTGCCGGGTTCTTCCAGATGGCTCCTGTAGAAAATAAAGATCTGTCATTCCATTTGAATGGCATAAGGTCATACACATCTACTTAAATATAAAAAAAAATATCCAACTTACTTTGAACAATGGTCTTCAGGAACATGTCTCTAAAACATGCTTTATCCCCTACACCAGTCCAGGTTGTATTGATAGAAAGGTGATTAGAGAAGATACTCTGAAGCATTCGCCACACGGTTGTCTTTAGGTCCCTCCCACATTTGATTGCCAAAAACCGAAGCTGAAAATACAAAATTACATTTCTCTGAAGCTTCTCATAAATTTAAAATGTGACAGGCTGTGGATTCAGACTGTAGAATATGCAGTGTACAATCTTAATTTTACTTTTTAAATTACCCTATGGCATTATAAACGAAATCAGCACACTTACAAATTGTTGCTGGAGCTCTTTATCCTGCCTCAAACTGTTGTCAAGCAATGCCAAATCTTCCTGGGTGTCTAGGGGGGAGTAACAGATCCCCTGGCAGGGATAACTCTCCAACAGACATATTGGCACTGAAATGTCGTAGCATAGCGTCCATTTTGTTGTCCATGCTACGCACAACATCGCCAAACTCCAAGACGTCGCAGCATTAGGGTCTGATCTGCACCTACAGGGGTTCCCAGAATAAAAGAATAAAGTAGTCAGTCCTGGTCCTTCAACTACTAAACTATGACATTTATATCTAGGTCTACTACATGTACAGGTGGCCCCAGTGGGAATTAAACCAACAACCACAGGTGTTGTTTGCAAGTTGTACCTGATTGCCCAGTGCGAGCAAACGTCTTCAGCATTGTGCCAACTTGCTTCACCTGCTCTATAAGTGAGCCGCTGTCACCTGGGAAGTAACAATATATTGATTAGCAATACACTAAATATAATAGTAATATAATATAATCACAATTATCATACCAGTAACTTTCCCTGTAATTTCTATCCACAGTATGTTATGCATGGCATACAAGTTCATAATGAAGAACCCTTATGATAACATCAATTAAATCTTTTTTTTGAAGTAGAATATTTGTTTGTAAAAGGAGAGGAAAAAGAAAATAATGAAATATTGGTATACAGATTTTGGTTGATATATCATACTGTACTGTGAAATTTGCTATTGTTTTATCCCTACTCACCTGAAGGACGGATAGATCAGGCAAATCTCCAGTCAGGCCTTTTGTAGACAGTGTGCTCCTTTGAATAACATAAAACTTTCATGAGTGGGAAGTTGCATATCCACAGGTATTTTAATTCAAACATGCAACATATTGTAATAAATCTACAATATTCAGCCTTTACCTTACACCCTCGGTTGTTGCTCTACACTTTTATTATATTAAATACTTATTTATATAGCTTGCTCACTGTATAATCATGATAGCCTAATACTTATAACACAAGATTGCATCTTAAACGAATGACTGAGTTGAAAACTTGAATAAGAACGCATTTTACCCGGAGGGGACCAGCTAGGGAAACTTACCTGCCTACAATAACTGTTTTCATTTGATTTGAGTTACATTGAACATGAATAACCTTAGCCGAGTCCCCAGGAACATCGGGCTATTAAAGAAACAAGCCTATAAGTGTGGTCTTATCAATTCTAGCTTCACCATACACTCAAACTGTGAAGTTTCTCTGCTTTCCTCATGGACCTGTAGCACAATGCCCTGACAGTGACTTCACCTGTGCCCTGATCTTTATTAGAAACTGAGAGGAGAGCAAGTTAATATAATTGATATTACAATTCTCACAAAAATTAACAAACAGTCTGCTTTAAAACTAAGAAAAACAAGCTTCTATACTAACGTTGCATTAAAAATGAACACGTGGCGAACTAGCTTAGCTGCTATCTGCCTGCACACCACATTAGAATAAAATACTTACCCTTGTAGTTATGCAGATAACTCGATATCTAGAGTTTAAAGCCCTTGTCCCTCTTGCTTGTTGGAGCAGGGGACCAGGCATCAACAATGCGATGAACATCGCTGACGCTATTTTTCGGAAGATCCTGGAGACGTCGAGTAAAAACAGACATTTTGGGCGACGAGCAAGTAAACCGTAAAAAGATATGCCGACTTCTGGCGACAGCGGAAGTTCGTCACTACGCTTGTGCACGTAGGCTATTCAGTACTTCACAGTTCACAGTCTTTGTAATGTGTTTTAGCAATACATTTTTAACATTTATAATGTGTTTAGATTTTTTTTTTATTGCCTTAACAGAGACTTTAACACTTTCTTAAACATTTGTACAGGTCATGCAAATGAATCCCTTGCCTGCAAAAGGTAAAATAACTAACAAAAATCGAGGTTGGAAAAAATTTAAAGACATAAACAAAATTTCTGCGCAACTGTGAAACCAGAGGATAATTTAGCTTTTTCATTGAGTTTATCCTTCACGTCAAAACGGGGATTTTCATGATAGATATCACCATGGTTGCAAATTAATAAAAAAAATATAAAGTATACCCAAGATTTTGGCCATGTTGCAGATGTTATTAATTAAATATCTATTTTAAAACCTAATCAGAAAGATATTTATTGCCAAGTAAGTTTTACAAAAGGAATTATTTTTGGTTTATTGGTGCATGTCTTAAATGTGCATCAATCAAAGAAATGTAAACAATTTTCACCTAGTGCATAAAATAATTCAATATATTTTACATATATTACTGTATAATCGCTTCAGAGTTTCAAAGTAATTTAAATGTCATTTTCTAAACCTGACCTTATCATGGAATCAAGAGTCAAGACTATGTTATAAACCCTAATGGCTTTGGAGCAAAAAATAATAATAGCCAACATGGCTGGTCGATTTTGAGAGTCTAAGCTGTCCTTGTATTTCAAAGCAGCTTGCCGGCCGCGGTCCATTAGATGGAGGCAACCGCCAGAGAAAATGAAGCAGTGATGAATTTCTCGCAAGAAATGGGAGTGACGAATTTGGCGGCAAACGTTTCATCCCCGCCAGTGGGACGCACCTATAGCCGACAGCTTAGGGTCAGCGGCAAAAAGAAGCCGTGCGGACATTTTTTGCTATCTGGGGTGATGGAGCTGTGTTCTCCGTCTTTCTTTCTGAAGTCCACTACAAGCTCCTTTGTTTTACTGATGTTGAGGGAGAGGTTGTGCTTCTGACACCAGCGTGTCAGAGTGTGCACCTCCTCTCTGTAGGCTGTTTCATCATTGTCAGTGATCAGACCTACCACCGTCGTATCGTCAGCAAACTTGATGATGGCATTAGACCTATGTGTTGCCACACAGTCATGTGTGTATAGTGAATTCAGGAGTGGGCTGAGAACACAGCCCTGCGGGGCTCCAGTGTTGAGGGTCAGTGATGAGATGTTGCTACCCATTCTAACCACCTGACATCTGCCTGACAGGAAATCCAGGATCCAGCTGCAGAGCGAGCTGTTTAAGCCCAGAGCCCGGAGTTTCTCATCAAGCTTGGAGGGCACTATGGTGTTGAATGCTGAGCTGTAGTCTACAAACAGCATTCTCACCTATGTGTTCCTTTTTTCCAGATGGGAGAGAGCAGTGTGTAGTGTAGATGCAATGGCATCATCAGTGGAGCAGTTGTTGCGGTAGGCAAACTGCAATGGGTCCAAAGAGGAGGGCAGCACAGAGCAGATGTGATCTCTGATTAACCTCTCAAAGCATTTGCTGATGATGGGAGTCAGAGCAACAGGACGCCAGTCATTTAAGCAAGTGATTATGGCTTGCTTCGGTACAGGCACAATGGTTGATGTTTTGAAGCATGTGGGGACTACAGACAGGGAGAGGGACAGATTGAAAATGTCCATAAAAACACCAGCCAGTTAATTCGTGCATGCTCTGATGACGCGGCCCGTAACGCCGTCTGGACCCGCGGCTTTACGGATGTTCACCCGTCGGAAGGATCGGGTTACATCCACAACAGAGACGGAGAGTGAATCAACCTCTGTAGCGTCAGCCGTGAGTGCTCTCTCCGCAAGGGCGGTGTTGTTGTCCTCGAAACAAGCTTAAAATGTATTAAGTTCGTCCGGGAGAGATTCAGCGGTGTTCACGGCGGAGTCTTTATTCCGTTTGTATTCTGTGATGGTGTTAATTCCCTGCCACATTCTTCTAGAGTCAGTGGTGTTGAACTGACCTTCAAGTTTGTGCCTGTACTGGCGTTTGGCTGCACTGATAGTGTTACGGAGGGCATAACTGGCTTGTTTGCGCTCCTCCATGTTAGAAGAATTAAAAGTGGAGGTCCGCGCATTGAGTGCGAATGAACTTCGCCGTTAACCCATGGTTTCTGGTTGGGGTATATCCGTATTGTTTTGGTCGGAACAACATCCTCTACGCACTTCCTGATGAAACACGTTATGCTGTCAGCGTAAACCTCGATGTCGTCATCAGAGGCGGACCGGAACATCTCCCAGTCCGCGTGATCAAAACAGTCTTGTAGCGCAGAGTCTGGCTGGTCCGACCAGCACTGGATCGTTCTGAGGGCGGGTGCTTCCATTTCAGTTTCTGCCTGTAAGCGGGCAGAAGCAGAATGGAAGAGTGGTCCGATTTGCCAAATGGGGGGCGGGTGAGGGATCTGTAGCCATACCAGAAAGGAGAGTAACAATGATCTAAAACCCGGTCCCCTCGTGTGTTGAAGTTTATGTGTTGGTGGTATTTTGGAGCGATTGTTTTAAAATTGGCTTTGTTAAAGTCACCGGTAACAATGAACGCGGCCTCAGGGTACGTGGTTTCCTGCTCACTTATACTCCCATACAGTTCCTTGAGTGCCTGGTGTCAGCTTGTGGGGGGATGTACACAGCTGTGATGATGATCGCTGTGAATTCCCTCGGTAGCCAGAATGGTCAACACAGAAGCATTTACATTTATGCATTTGGCAGACGCTTTTATCCAAAGTGACTTACAGAGCCCTTATTACAGGGACAATCCCCCTGGAGCAACCTGGAGATAAGTGCCTTACTCAAGGACACAATGGTGGTGGCTGTGGGGCTCAAACCAGCGTCCTTCTGATTACCAGATTACCAGTTATGTGCTTAGACCACTACACCACCAGCACTCTAGAAGCATGATATATTCCAGATAAAACATACACCACCACCTCTGCTTTTACCTGAGAGGTCTTTCGCTCTGTCCGCTCGGTGCACGGAGAAGCCCGTGATTTCGATGGCCGAGTCTGGAATCTCCACAGACATCCAGGTTTCTGTAAGACAGATAACACAGAAATCTCTCGTCTCTCGTTGGAAAGAGATCCGCGCTCTCAGAGCTTGTTGTCCAGAGACTGAACATTTGCCAGTAGTATACTGGGTAGCGGGGGTCGATTTGCACAACGTCTTACTCTGATGAGCACGCCGGCTCTTTTCCCCCTTTTCTTTCTGCGTTTCCGCGGCCGAGCAGCCCAGACAAAGGGCTCCGCCGGCGTGTTTGTAAACAGCGGGTCGGCATCGAGGAATTTGAAGTCCGGTTTTCGATGTGTAATTGTAGAACCAATGTCCAAAAGCGTTTGTCTGTCGTAAACAATAAGGCAACATCCAAGACAAAAAAACAAAGAACTGTAAACAAAACAAACTATAAACCGCAGTGTTGTATCGGAGCTCGCAACGCAGCAGCCATACTCGGCGCCATCTTGAGTCCAAGATTTTTATGCGAATCGGACATTTTTGAAAATTATGCAAGTTAGTCTGATAATTTACATGATGGAAATGAAATCAGATATACATTTTGTTCATCTTGAGCCAAGGAATCCATTGATGTAAGAAACTTGAGTGTGTGACAAACGGTTTGGATTAATGGGCCAAAAGGTAAACATGATCACTATAGCACCACCTTGAGGCCGATCGGGCCAAAACTTTGATATGCTGTAGTACTCTGGGGGACTACCTTCCCTCTATGTTTCAGCTCTCTACAACTTACGATCAGTTTTAGGGCAGAATAATACAATTAATAATAATAATAATAATATTAAATATAGCTGCAAACAGCAATTAACAAGATTCAAGCCTTTTAAGAACTTTCAAAGTATGCAAAAAAGGAATATATTTGTGTTTGTATATGTACTTTGTAAGTTGCTAAATTTGCAAACTGGTGTTAAATATATATCTTATAAAGCCAAGGAATCCAACGATGTAAGACACTTGAGTGTGCAACAAATGGTTTAGGATTTATGGGCCAAAAGATATACATGATCACTATAGCCCTTCGTGCTTGAACCCGTAAAATTCTTACAATTCTTAATCCTTATTCTCTTGAACTCCAAGCGTCTCACTGACCCGCACCGCAGATGTCACTCAGAGCTCACGAATTGATTGATAAACCAAACTCCTGCAAAAATATAAAGGAGGTATAAACTTATCTTAAACTTTGATAGTGAATGTAAAGCACTCTGGTTTCACTTTAATTTAACCATCTTATAATTGCAAATAATCCTGAATCCTGGTCATTGCGGGGCCATTCATTCATAGACGCGTTGTTAATGACATGCAGTGACACAGAGACCACTTTCTCTATTTCTGTGGAGATGATACAAAGAAACACAGAATCTCAAAGGTCTTCCTTCATAGGTTTATTCAGAGGGACTTAAAATAAAGTGAAATAATTTAGGACAGAAATATTTCACTATTGAAAATATAATATAATATTGTTATTCAGGTTGGCTGGGTTCCAAAAACATTAGTGTAAATATAAAATGGACCAAGACTAAAGTTGACCAAAAATGGAGACATATTTTTAGTATTTAGAAATATTTTTATATTTAAAACATTATTTTTCATGTCATTTATAAGTTTTAAAGCCTTAAAAGGGAATCATATCCCCTTTTTATTATTTGATTTATATATTTAAAGTTAAACACCTTAAGAAATATAACAATTTGTTTGACAATTCATTGTAAAAGCCCTAAAAGAGACTTTAGTTAATTAAGTTATTTGTCATAGCCCAAAACAGACAATTAATCATCATAATCGCAATTATTTGTTTGACAATTATTCGTCAGCTAAATGTAATAATCGTGACAGCCCTACACGATGTGAAGGGGGATGGTGACCAGGCTTTGAAAATTGTTTTACAGCTCACAGGATGCGATCACTCAGTTTTCTATTAAAATACTCTGAAATAAGTTATTATATAGTACAACAGCATATTATAATGAAGTATCATCTGACACTGAAGACTGCAGTAATGATGCTGAAAATTCAGTTTGATCACAAATTGCAGTTTACAATATATTCAAATAAAAGTAAATCTTTTAAATTGTAAAAATAGTTCACAATATCAATGTTTTTTACTGTATTTTTTATCAAATAAATGCAGTCTTGGTGAACAGAAGAGACTCCTCTAAATGGTAGTGTAGGCCTAAAATTAAGTAAAGTCTTTATGTAAAGATAATGTATAGTCAGATTACTTATTTTAACTTAAAACTTGATTTTGATCATTAAGTGTCCTCACATTCATTCTCTATCTGTCACATTCCTCAATGATAGGCCCAGGGGATGGATCTTTTTTCTCCTCAGGTGTGAATTACAATCAGTATTCATGATAGTTCATGCCTCCTCGCATATGACCTTTCTAACCCTAATAGTGTCTTACAAAAGTTCAATTACTATATTTTTTTGTATGAATGAGTGATCAAGATACTTTTCACATCATTTTGTAGCAAAAACTCTAGGCTACAAGGTCCAGTTCTCAAAAGGCTTATGGACAAATGTTGATTATGTGTTATATGGTTTATTTCAATGACTTAAAAATTTTGTTTTTTCAAAAACCATGCATAAACGTACATACAGTGTTATCAGACTTTAGCCATTTATGTGTTTTTAAGCAATTGAAAAAAGCACAAATGTCAAGGCATGTCAAAACTTCTTAAGGGCCCAAAAGACCCTCAGACCCCAGAGGGTTAAAGTGAGTTTAAGGTGTATGTAAACTTCTGACTTCAAATGTATATAATAGGTGGTTTTAGTTTAAGTTGTTTATTTGCAGTTTGAAATTATATTTGAATAATTGAATCTATGAAAAAAAAAAACAGCCTTTCAGTTTGGAATGTGTCAACGTCATAAATCACAGGCCTTCACAAGAACCCCCACCCAGTTAAACCAAGCTGTTTTGAGTCCCCGAGTTCCGGGGGCTTACTGAATAACTAGTTATTCTGCACCAGTGCTTTAGCTTTGATGGAGGTGTTGTCTTGTTGTTGTTTGTGTGTGTCTTCTTCTGCTTGTTTTCCAGCAATTGCAGATGTTTGCTTCCACTACAAATGTCGTCAATCGAAAGGGGGATATGTAAGATTATATATGCAGAAGAATTGAAACAACATGATTTGAATCTATAAAAAAAAAAAAAACAGCCACAGTTGTTCTGTGTAAGGTTACAAGGACCATCAGATTTGCACACTGTAAAGGTGCGTACACACTGCCAGCGACATCGCGCGCGACAGCGACTCAATACCATTCATTTTCAATGCGAGCACAGCGACTTCCGGCGACACGAGCTGTCGCGACCGTTGGCGCTAGATGTGGGCGTGTCCAGCGACGCGACAAAGTTGAGAAAAGTTCAACTTTGGAGCGACTAACGGAAGCGACAGCCAATAGGAGAGAAGACGGGAGAGCTCACGTGATCCTTTCTCTCTCTCTCTCAGCTCCTGCAGTAACGGAAAGGTGGATGAAAGGCTAATTCTTGCTGTTAGAAATTTTCCAGTGCTCTATGATATGTCTCTTCCCACGTACAAGGACATTTTTAAGAAAAATACTGCGTGGAAAGGTGTATCTGAGATCGTGGGGATTTTATGGACCCAGACAGACCGGCGTTTGCATTTTCGCCGCAGATAAACAGCCGCTATGGCAAACAGCACGCCTTGTTTCTCATTCATCTTTGATATAAAACATTTTATGTACTGATTCCATTTATATTTAGTATTTTCCCTCCAAAATGTTTGTTTTTAGTGGCAAGAAAATAGATTCACTGTCAACAGCAATGGAGTGGCATCCGTGAATGTCATTTATAAACGTTACTAGGCAACCAGTAGTGGGAAAACCCACTAGCGACTTCACCGCCAGCCACTGGCGACCTGCAGCGATAAAGTCGCTGGTAGTGTGTACGCACCTTAAGACATTTTATCTTAATCTAGCCTTGTAGATAATGCTGAAAGTCACTTTGAACTGTGGTAACATTTGTTCCTGACAAATTAATGATTATAGACTGATGGAACTCTTTAAAATGTGTCAAGCGATGCACAATCACCTATAATTGATAAATATCATCTTTAATTAATAAATAGTTATTTGTCATTTATCTAATTTATAACGGTTGTTGAATTTGACTAATTCCATTATACATTTCATTACCTAACAAAGACAGTATAATTTCGTTCATAGCTCACATATTTCAATACCCTAAATGCCCTCCTAAATTTAGCATGCGTGCAAATTACCCTACATAGAACTGTGTGCAAAATACACATTTTAACAGACCCCGTCCACATCTCTAAATTATATATGTAATACCCTACAATAGTACCCCGAAAATTATCGAATTCATATAAAAGCACACTAGACTACAAATATATAATATAGCGGCCACTCAATCCTATGATGATACCGCTGAGAGACTAAGACAGGGACTTTATGCACTTGTGACACATAAATAAAAACATCGATGAGGTGGCTGATCTTTTACTAGCAATTCTTTATTGCTGGTTGATGTTTCTTGATGGTACAAAGTTTAGTGGTCAACAAAGAATACATCGCCCCTGCTCACCCCCTCACACCTATCTTAATCAGTGAACAGGTGACTAATATTCACATACCTACATAATCCCGCGACACCCCCACCATGATCACGTGACAATCAAAACATTAACTCGTTCATGTCTACTACATTCCAGCCCCTAATTATTATCAAATAATGATTACATTTTCATTAGAGACATGAATTTTTCAAATTAACAATGCATTAACAACATCATATAGGCTAATGTCCATTTCTTCTTCCAAAAAAGGAAAAATCTTGAAAAAAGTCAAGCAAAAAGGTGTTAATACTCATATTTAAAGTATTTTTTCCAGTTTATCTTTGTCCAGCTCATAGGCCAATGTCAAAGTAAAAAAAAAGTCAGGTAACAAATGAAGTTATCCATCTTCTGCTTCTTGTAAAAGACAGACCATGGTTAACGGCCTGTCCAGACAGCTGCTTTTAGTCTTAATTTGCACCCGACGCACAAATCCTTTTCTGTCTAGAAAAGTTTGAATTATGTGTCCCATAAGCCAAGAGTTTCGAGGTGCTGTGTTATCCACTATAAGCACTATGTCTCCTGATTTAAAATTGCGTTTGACTCTTGACCATTTCTGACGTTCTTGCAGCTGTGGTAAATACTCCTGCACCCATCTCTTCCAGAACAAATCTGACATGTACTGGACTTGTTTCCATCGCTTATGCGAGCATAAACATCATCCTTTTGAATTCTCCTGGTGGTAAAGATGGTGAAGTCCTCAAAAGCAACAGGTGGTTTGGTGTTAATGCTTCCAAGTCACTGGAGTCTGTGGATGCTAAGGTAATTGGACGACCATTAATAATAGCTTCCACTTCACAAAGAACGGTGTGTAGGCCTTCTTCATCTAGATTCTGCACCTTTAAGGTAGAATTCAGGACTTTCCGCACAGATCTAATTAACCTCTCCCATACCCCTCCATAATGTGATCCAGTTGGGGGGGTTAAACGTCCATTTAATTCCTTTCTGAAGGAGGACATCATTGATTTTACACTGATTCCATTCCTTTATGGAGACTCTTAACTCACGTTCTGCTCCAAAAAATTTCTTTCCATTATCAGATCGAAGTTCCTTGACTTGTCCACATCTTGCAGTGAAACGTAGCAGTGCATTTATGAAAGAATCTGTGTCCAACGAGGGTGCCACTTCAATATGTATGGCTCGTATGGCTAAACAGGTGAAGATTACTCCATACCTTTTCACAACGCTTCTTCTGCTCTTTACCTCAAAAGGTCCAAAATAATCTACCCCAACACGGGTAAATGGAGGTTCATTCGGAGTAACTCTTTCTGATGGCAAATCTGCCATCTTTTGGCATCCTGGAAGTAAATTCAGTCTTCGACAGATGATGCATTTGGACAATACTCTTCTTATTGCTGTACTTACACCAGTAATCCAATACTTTTGTCATAATTTGGACAACATATAATTACGACCAGCATGTCCTACCTCCTGGTGTATGTGTCTCAGGAGGATATCCGAGATGTGAGAATTCTTGGCCAAAATGACTGGATGTTTGGATTCTTCAGGCATTGATGCCCTACTCAATCGTCCACCAACCCTTAAAACATCATCAAGAACAGGGCAAAGTCAATGAATGTAGCTACTTTTCTTTACGCTTTCACCTCTTTTTAAGCTAGCAAGCTCATCAGGAAACATCTTTTCTTGTGAGAGCCTAATAATCTCCAATTCAGCAGTCTCAAGTTCTTCTGTTGAGAGGTGTGATTGTTCAAGTTGACCTTTGAAAGTCTCCATTTCTCTTTCCACAGAGATTACTTGTTCATTTGAATTAAAATGAGCAAAATCAAGTCTTAGTTGTTTCCTCTTCTTACTAAAAGACAAGAGCAGATTCTTAAATCTTAAAATCCAAGCCAATGCTTTCTTTAAACGGATCCAAGAAGAAAAGTGATGGATGAAACGTGAAAGCACATCATCCTCTTCTTTGATCTGAACAAAGTTAACCTCAATGCTTTCCTTGACCTCAGGGTCATCCACTTCAAGCTTCTCAAGTTCTTTGAGATTAGCAGGCCACTTACTTTCATGAAGAAGAAGAAAGGCAGGACCTGAGGTCCATGTCTTGTTCTTAAGAAACACGTGGACAGTTGATCCTCTAGAAGCAACATCAGCTGCATTGCTTGCTGTGTCTGCATATCTCCACTGTGAAGCTTGAGAGGCCTTGAGGATTTCTGTCACTCGATTGGCTACAAATATTCGAAATCGTGAGGTCTCATTCTTGATGTATTTGAGAACAGAAGCACTGTCCGTCCAAAAGACAGAATCTTGAAGCTGCAGATGCAGTTCTATCTTCCATAACACATCCATTCGGCTTGCCATGGTAGCAGCAATGAGCTCCATACGAGGAATGCTAACAGACTTAATTGGTGCTACTCTTGATTTTCCCATGATAAAAGCACAATGTACTTGAGAATGCATGTTGTGTAAAAGCAAGTATGTCACTGTTCCATATCCATCCTGGCTCGCATCAGAAAAATGATGCAACTGTGCATTTGTGATGTCACCAAAGTTGGGAGGTTTTAAACATCTGGGAAGCTCAAAACATTCCAGATGGTGAAGTTCTTGCAGCCATGTGGTCCATTTTTTTAACAACCAATTCAGGCAAGACATCATCCCATCCTGAATCTCCTTTGCAGATATCTTGCAAGATTTTTTTTGCAAACAACACTACAGGACTCACAATTCCCAACGGATCGTAGATGGAACCAATCATGGATAAGATTCCTCTTCTGGTCAGAGGCCTGTCTTTGATTGCAATCTTGAATTTGAATACGTCAGACTGAATGTACCACTGCACTCCCAACACTCTCTCAACTGATGGAGAATCCCAATCCATACTCAAGTCCTTCACTGTCTTTGCTCTTTGATCCTCTGGTATTGCATCTAGCACTTGACGCCTGTTGCTCATCCATTTTGTTAGCCTAAATCCACCTTTGGCGCATATGGATACAAGCTCCTGGTACAAGGTTACCGCTTGTTCAACTGAAGCGACTGAAACCAAACAATCATCAACATAAAAGGAATGTAAGATTTTATCCACTGTTTCCCTGTTGAACTGCTTTTTATGATCTTGTGCACATTTCCTAAGTGCAAAGCTTGCGCAGCTAGGAGATAATGTTGCTCCAAAGAGGTGTACCCGCATCCTAAAGTCAACTAGATCTTGACTTAAGTCCCCATCTGGCCACCAAAGAAACCTTAACAAATCAACATCATCAGCTGACACTCTTACTTGATGGAACATTGATTCTACATCTGCCATGATCACCACTGGTTCCTTTCGGAATCTTGTTATCACTCCAATGAGTGAGCTGGTAAGGTCTAGTCCTTGCAAGAGTTGAGCATTAAGTGATGTTCACTGAAAACTTGCTCCACAATCAAATACCACACGTTTTCCCAACTGAGGACACATACCCAATGTGTGTGCACCTCTACAGCAGAAACATTCTTTCATTTCAAATCCAACCTTTTTCTTTGCTGTATTTTCGGATTCATTTTCTTTGCTCGAAGCAACCATTGTGGTAGCAAAGCTAGTTCCTTTTATTCCAGGCCGAAATTGTGATTGTGGTCTCTTCAAATCTGTATTAGTTACTACAGAAACATCCTGTATGTTTCCAAATACTGGGTCTGTTACAACTTTGACTTGATGTTCTAAAAAGTGAACAATATCAATGAAGGAAACTCTGCATCTGTGTCTTTCTTGTAGTTCACAAGCCACTGTTCTCCATTTATCCCAGAGTCTGTAGGGCAATTTCTTTATAATTATCATCATATTGGCAGGCATATCCAAATCATACATATACTGCACTTCCTCCATGACGTTACCACAGCCTCTAAGAAAAAGACTGTATTCTTGCAAAGCCTTCACATCTTCAGCTTTAATTTGAGGCCATGAAAGAGCTTTATTAATATAAGCAGATGCAACTTTCTGTTCATTGCCAAAATATTCCTGCAACAAAGTTTTGGCTCTAATGTATCCTCTTTGTGGATCAATATGCTGACAACTCTGTATCAAATCCCTTGGAAAACCAACAGTATATTGTTCAAGGTAGTACAGGCAATCACTGTCGTTATCGGTCTTACTTTCAACGCTATTTTTGAAAGCTCTCATGAATGCATGATACTGTAATGGATCACCATCAAACACATTAAGATCTTTTTTGGGCAAGGATGATAAACATTGCTGTTTTAACAATAGTGTTGTTATTTCATTTTGCTTTCTCGTTATTCCCAATATGTTATTTTGCTCTCCATCGTTGGATACATCATGGGAATTTAATACATTTCCTTGTGATCTGCGTTCCACTGTTTGGCATCTAGATGGATGTTGTTCCACTGGCTGAGGCTGTGAAAATACCCGTTGTTGTACAATTGTCTCTTTAGGCCTTGCACCTGATTCCAAACACTCATGCATTGATCTTTTTTCTCTTAAAAGCTTTGGAGTAACAAATAATTTAGCACTGGCATTAAGACTTTGTGTTTTCTTTTGTTCCTTCTCTAAATTGAAATGTTTCCTTCCTGAACGGTCAGATTTACTGCTGGACACACTCTGAGATTTCAAAACATTCAGTTTGGCCATTTGAATTGCAATTTCTCCATGCAAATTAAGTTGTTCCTTTTTTTTCCGTAGCTGTTCCTCTTGATCCTCCAACTCATGTTTATCCTTCAAGAATTTTTGTTGTGCCCTTAATGCTGCTAACTCAGCCTCTGCTTTGAGACATACAGAAGAAGTAGATGATGCCGCAGATCTTCTTTCCGTTGTTGAGCTTTGAATTTTGGATAATATACTCCCCACATTTGATACACTGTCATTTGGTTTGATGTCATCTTGTAAGTTATCTGATATAACCATGGATGAAGCATGAACTAGCACTTGAGTATTGGGGAACTCTTCCTGAATTGCACCAGCACAAGACTGAACAGACATAACATTCTCCAATGATCCTTCTGGTTCACTCAACCAATGTTGAACTGCATCTTTAAATGTGTTGCTGTATTTCATAATACTCCAAAACCATTTGTTTTGTTTTTCCTGTTCATCTTTAGGAAGTAAAGGAATCACCATGTCATGCATCTTGCTGGCATTTTCACAAAGCTGAACAAGAGTTTTAAACTCAATTTGCATCTGGAAGGCATTTTCCTTTCTTTTCATCAGATTTTTCCATCTCTGGTATCTGGCTCTTAAGTTTGTTTACATTTGATTTTCGTTTCATTTGCAAACTTTCAATTTTGTTCGCCAAGGCCTTTGCAGTAAGTTTAGTTTCTCTTTTACCGCAATCCATTTCAAAGCCAGTGACGTCATCAACACTCACTTTTGTGTTTTTTCACAAGTCAACAATGTTCATATATTCATTCAAATCCTCCAATAACACAGTGTCGGCGGCAAGTAAACAAATGCCGTCAACAATGCGACATTATTTTTCAACACAAAACGGATCGCCAACAATAAGCTTTAAACACCAGAGCTCTGTGTAACATCAACTGAAGCCAAACAACAAACAATGACACAACCGCGCGATCATCCCCAATGGATAGATAGCGATCACAATTCAATCTGCGCGCAATCCAATACTGCACAGCTGATTAGAACAAAGCCCAACAGGCTTACCTTGGCTGTGATTGTTTGCTTGCTTCTCTTTGGAGCTTTGCTGATCAAGTTTCGTTGGCATTTCAACTTATGTGGCTGTAGGATTCCTTTCCTTTTAATTGAGCAGAACCCTGTCTTCCGTAGTGCGATGTGAACTTGATCCGCTTTGCGCGTCCACTGAGAATGTTCTTTGTTGACATAATATAGCGGCCACTCAATCCTATGATGATACCGCTGAGAGACTAAGACAGGGACTTTATGCACTTGTGACGCATAAATAAAAACATCGATGAGGTGGCTGATCTTTTACTAGCAATTCTTTATTGCTGGTTGATGTTTCTTGATGGTACAAAGTTTAGTGGTCAACAAAGAATACATCGCCCCTGCTCACCCCCTCACACCTATCTTAATCAGTGAACAGGTGACTAATATTCACATACCTACGTAATCCCGCGACACCCCCACCATGATCACGCGACAATCAAAACATTAACTCGTTCATGTCTACTACATATGCATATTCTTTACAATTTCTACTTTTTCATGTCATATTAGATTCATGATGTGCTGTCACTTTAATTGAGGGTGAGCAGTGCTGCAAAAATACACCCTGTGCCAAAACACTCGCTGCTGCGATGCTCCTACCATGCTGCTTCAGCTTCTAACGTGAATGCTCTAACCTGTTAACATTGGTGCCAAAAAAATCATATTCTCTGCTCACACTTGTGTTATGAAACAGGCCTCATGCACATTAGATTAGTCTTAAAAATATCTTCTGCTTTAGTGTGTCAATAGGAAATATACATTTTAGATTTCCAAACATTTATTTTGCAAATAGAAGTAGTACAAGGAGTACTGCCACAGATGGTATGGCAACAACAGAGGCCGGATCTCAACATCAAGTCAGTCTAGGATTACATGAATAGACAGAAGCAACTGAGACAACCTAAATACATGTAATACATGAACTGTGGCAATTTCTCCAAGATGCTTGGAACAGCTTATCTGCCTTTTTTCAACCTTGAAAAACTGTGCGCAAGTGTACCTAGAAGAACTGGTGCTGTTTTATAGGCATAGGGTCGTCAAACCAAATATTGCTTTAGTTTAGTTGACTGCTTTTAGTATGAAATTTATTGACAAAAAAAATATCTATGGCATTATTTTTGAAAACTTCCTCACTATACAATTTTTTTTTTTTACAACTGCCTAAAACTTTGCATAATACTGTTTATGCAGTATATAATGTGTAATTTGTCATTTTTACATTCTGCATTCATAGCACAAATGCGCTTACTTTTTTAACCTCAGTTACTGTATTTTACAATAAAATACAGACAAAAGAATGATCTTACTTTTGGCAGAAGTGTGAATATTTTTTGGCTGCAGAGGGCACATGATTATGGAGGACTAAACCTGCATAAATAATAAATGAATAAATGTAATAATCCAAAAATAAATAAAGGAATAAATGTCTTGATAAAACAAATATAATTAGTTTTTAATTAAATTTATTCCTGAATTTATTATTGTATGACTTCATTCCTTTATTATTTTCTATATTTATTTTTATTCTTTTTAGCTTTTAATTATTTATTCATTTATTTTGCATATTTTTTTATTTATGTGTTAATTTATTTTTTATATTTATTTATTCCCACATATATTTATTTCCATATTTATATATTCCCATATATATTTATTTATTTATCCGTGTATTTATTTTTACTTTTCTGTGTGCAACATGTAAATGAGGGAGGCGGTCCTTACAAAGCTCCAGTGCATCATTGGTTAAGAGCTCAATAGTATTATCGGAAGCAGATGGATGTCCCACCTTAACACACCCTGACTCGCACAGATTTAGAATATGCAGGGAAACGTTTTGCAGAGTTTAACAATCCAGGATGTGCTTCTACATTCATACCGGTATACAGCTCTCCTAAAACATCAATCAGCACCTCTGCTCTAAATGAAACAGTCATTTGATGCGTGATTATCCACTTAATTCGCATGTCGCGCTACTCTCTAGATATGAAGCGTCAGCTATAGATTTATATACATACATGAACAGGGAAATGAAGCATGGTTGTATCTTTTACAATGAACAATCATAACAACAGAAAACAATATTAGGGATTTGCAGATATCAAAATATGAAGTTATATACACAGAAAAAAAAAAGGACAAGGTTAAATCATATCATTTATGAAACTTGCTCATTTTGTGGATTTGTTGAAGAAACAGCTCCCCATTTATTTTGTGATTTTAGTATAACCAATAAATCTTGGCTTGACTGAAGCTCTTATGTTTATAGCCCCACAAATAGCTATAGTTTACACGCGATATAGCTATGACCTAGTGTCACATCAAAACAAGTCAAGAGTAATCGAGCACACGCTTCATATAATAAGCCAATGGTAAGCAGGAGCCACCCACATCATTATCATACAAGAGACAGAAATGTAAGAATAAATACAAAAATAAATACATGTGGAAATATTTAAATATAGAAATAAATACATGTGGGAATAAATAAATATAAAAATAAATGAATGCATAAATAAATAATAAAAAAACAAAAACAAATGAAAGAATAAATTTTTTTAAAGAATAAAAATAAAAGAGAAAATAATAAATAAAGGAAAAAAAAGTCATACAAAAATAAATTCAGGAATAACTTTCATTAAAAACAAATTATATTTGTTTTATCAAGACATTTATCCTTTATTTATTTTCTTATTATTACATTTATTTATTTATGTATTTATTTATTATTTTTGCATGTTTAGTCCTCCATACATGATTGAATCAGTGCATCAAACAACATAGCGAATTGGCACTTAAAAGTATTAGTGGAGATTTAGGGTGCTTCTCATTTCTTAAAGTGTCCTTCCTTGTTTCCTCCCTCCATCCTAGAGTCTTTGACCAAGACACTGGTCAAAGTCCGGCATCATTAAGGATGTATCAATTCTTTAAATCCACTGTGATGCGGCCAGGATCATGATTAACCTTCCCGAGAATGCTTGAGCGAGGAAACACAGGAGCATTCTATGACAAAGAACCTGAAAAAGCACCTGATGAACATATTACTTCTCCTCTCCATTGACATCTGACACAACAGTTTGAGTTCATGTTTCACATTTGCAGTTTAAATAAACCAAAATTATCAAATGGTTTAGCATTGCATCTTGAATTATAAGGTTTTATTATGAAAATATAAATTAATCAAGTTTCAACAACATAACAGAAAGTGCTACAATGTAAGGCAGCTGCACAGAGACGCCGCTCTTAATTGATGCGTGAGTGAGCAGGACATTCCAATTAAGAAATCAGTCTTGCTTCGATTCCTCCATCCTCATTTCCTTTCCTTGCATCCTTTCCTTGTTTCTTAAGAGGGATGATTTAGGAAGCAAGGGAATCAAATGAGGATGCACAATTTCAGAAATAAGAAGCACCCATGGTTACTTTTGTAGCTTAATTTAAAAAAATATATACATCACATGACATATTTTTGGAAAATGCGAATGATCTAACAGACGTAGGTAAGTTCTGGTGGAGCACCAGGTCACATCCACCAATGACATGGACCAATGGCAGTAAGAGGGTGTTAGCAGCCGGTACAAAGTTTTCCTGAGTGTTTGCACTGGCAAGCTGTTTTGAACCACCACAACAAACTCAAAAACACCTTCTTTTTGCCAGATTTTGTTTGAAATGACACTACACCTGTTTATTCATCGATTTCGCTAGAGATATATTGGTGCCTTAAGTTTGTTGCCTATATGTCACTAGAATTACCACTAGATTTTAGGGTCTCCCTACCTCCAATATCCCAAATTCATGACTGTGTTATTGTTACTTTACAGACTGCACAGTGCGTTGGCTACTCCTCCTTAAGCCCTATGCTTACATCCAGCGATATTATTGCTTTATGTCGCTAGACCATGTACTTTACTGTCGCTCTAACGTTATTTGTGGACTGCAGTCTGGCCATATCTTTTGAAAATCTGTTTACAGAAGAGACATATTTCTGGTAAAACTAATGCTGCCTTCATGTGCTATTGAATTATCCTGCTTCCCACTTCTGAAGTGGTATTTACGAGTATATCGTGTTCAAGTGCTTTGTTGTTGGAAAGAAGAGAAAACATATAGATGACGTCAAGTTCATTCATACTTATTTCTTTTTTCTTCTTTTTTTTGGGGCCCGCCTTCCACCCCCCTTCAGAGGACAACTTTATTTTTATTTAAATCAAACAGATTGGGGGTACATGTAGTGGTAGTATGAGCATACAGGACAATAACATGTTTCAAAACAGACAATCGTTTGGAAAAAAATGAAAAATAAGTTAGCAAACAAATAAACAAAATAGTACATATGTATGTGTTTATGCATGTGTGCTTAAGATATGGGTGTGGATGTTAACAATATAAAAATAAAAAAAAAAAAAAAGGGAAAAACAAAATGAAACAACATTGCTAATACAAATGATACGATAAGAGATATATAACGATAATAATAGAGAAGGAAGGGGAAATTATTTGTCTGTGAATGTGCTTATTGGGTGTATTATTTCATACTTATTTCTTGAACTTTTCTTTTGACACCATAATATATATTACTCAGTAAGCTTGCTGACGATAATGACATTTTGGTCAAATACAAGATTCATCAAATGGGGTCTGACATACATAAATGAATAAAACCTAAACTGCAAGGTCTAACAATAAGCTGTATTTAGAAAAATTAACAAAACCTGACATTCACTACAGAAACCGTACTCTCCTCTGCCACGTTGAAAGTTTACATATCCTCCCAACTGGGAAACTAGGTTATCAAAATTATCTCAGAGTTTCCCAGTCATAATTCTGATTGGAGCAGTCATTCATGTGCAACTTTCGAGTGGGAAACTCAATATATGAGAATCCTGATAGCATGTGAAGGCAGCATAATATATAATTCTAATTTGACTAGGAATTTGTTTTGTTGTCACTAAAAATGTATATTCTGCTGGGGTGAATGCTTTCATCAGCCACTTTTTTCATGAGTCATATCATTAACAGGATTAATGATCTATAGTATCAGTATAAAATCAAACTCACTCAGACTGCCAACAATTAATTTTCTTGGCGTAAGTGTTTTTATTATATCCATGTATGCAGTTACAGACAAATCATATAGAAACTTTAACTTCTACTCTGTATTGCATACACTCTGCAGCATTAACTCACATGAGACAGATGACAGGAGCTCCATTGACAGTTGCTCCTCATTTGTATAAAGTTAAACTTTTCTGAAGTTGCTGGACATGCCATCATCTAGTCGCTAACAGTCATTGTCTCTCATGTGACGCAGAGGTCACCAGCTCTTTTTGAAAATTAATGAGATCATGTCAGTTTGTTGCTGCATGTCACTGAATAACAGATGTTCACAGCTTTAAGAGACTAAATATATAAGGCTATTTGCTTGGGTACTGGATTTGGGTGTCAGACTGTTACCTTGGTGTACAACTAGCTTATGTGGTTTTTTTTATACTATACTATTAGCTGGCACAGCTGACACAGGCTTGACCATTATTTATGCTGAGCTTATAATGTGTTTCTGTGATACCATATTGTAGGTAACTCAGCAGGATGTAAGAAAGGAAAATCCTCTGCAGTTCAAGTTCAGAGCAAAGTTTTTTCCAGAAGATGTTTCTGAGGAGCTAATCCAGGAGATCACACAACGTCTGTTCTTTCTCCAGGTAATAGAGAACCTGGTGTATGATCTTCATACTACATAATTCAAATGATTGCATTTATCTGGTACAATATTATGGTTTCTCAAATTAAACAGGCTTTTTTAAGTTACATTTTGTTACAACATGTATTGGCACATGCAGCAGATAGTATGCTTTTGGTTTGGCACAGCTAAAATCTGTTTGGACAATCCCAACTGGGTAAAAACTCAATCAAAAATGTTTGTCTTATTAAAACTTGGAGAAACTATGTTTTTAATATGAATTAAACTTGACTTTAGTTATAAAGCTGATCAGCTCATTGTTTTAAACATGATGGAAAGTTTTGTTTTTGCTACATGGAATTAAACTATCTGTGCTGTCTAGGTGAAGGACGCCATTTTAAATGATGAAATTTACTGCCCTCCTGAGACTGCAGTCCTACTGGCATCTTACTCTGTTCAGGCCAAATATGCTGACTACAGCAAAGACATGCACAAACCCGGTTACCTCAGCAATGACAGGCTGCTACCACAGAGGTGAGCCTTGTAAACATTCTGAAAACTTACTTCAGAGCACTATGCATTAATGAGGCGTTGTGTCGATGTAGTGACGCTAGAGGTGACTCTTGGGTGTACGGGGATGGGGGGGGGGGGGTCTCTCCCAAGGGGAGGACGCCGCGAAGACCACACCCCACCCAGAGTGGGGGGTATTTTGAGTGGAAATATATCACATGGTCTTGCCGACTCTTTTTCGGTGGAGGAAATACCATGGTAGGTCCTACCCAACAGGGGAGGAGTTTCTATAAACATGGTGACTGGGAATCAACAGCGCACATCTTCAGCTCAGTGGAGGTGAAAGGCGTTCTGACGTACCTGTTCATTCCTGCAAAGACACGGGACGAAACTGGCTCAACCCGGAGATTGTAGAACCTCGCAAAAGTGTTGGGTGTAGCTCAGCCCACTGCTCTGCAAATGTCAGTTAGAGAGGCACCACCAGGAGGCCGCAACACTCCTGGTAGAATGGGCTCGTAGCCCTGCGGGAGGCGGCACGTGCTGGCCATGGTATGCCATAGCTATGGCATCAATGATCCAGTGGGCTACCCTCTGCTTGGAGACAGAGCTTCCCTTCCGCTGTCCACCAAAGCAGACAAAGAGTTGCTCAGAGACTCTAAAGCCATCCCTCCAACCTCTTCTGATGGAAGGAAACCACTGATCCAACTACGCATCTCTGGGGGTCTTCACGTCGGGCAGGACACTGCTTAGCAAACATACGCCACTCCAAGGCATACAGGCCCCTCATAGAGGGGGCCCTAGCCTAAGTGATTGTGTCTACCCCGACAGGTGGTAGGCCACCTAGGTTTTCCATGTCCCATCCAGGGGCTAGACATGGAGATTCGCAGGTGCCAGATGGTGACCCGTCCCTCAGGAAGAAGGACATTCCTCAAAGGAATTCGCCGGAGGAGCTGACGCAAGGAGCGTGAGATCCGAGAACCAAGTCTGGGTGGGCTAGTAGGGTCCTACTTGGATGGCCTGCTCCTCATCCTCCCTGACCTTGCACAGTTTCTGTGCAAGTAGGCTCACTGGGGAAAACGCATATTTGCGTAGTGCAGGGGTATACCAGTATGCCAGCGTGTCTATACCGTGGGGTGCCAGGGTGTACCAAAGCAGGCAGTGGGAGGATTCTGGGAATGCGAACAGGTCTACCAGCGCCTGCCTGAATCAACTCCAAATCAGTTGGACCACCTGAGGTTGGAGTCTCCACTCTCCCCTGTGGGTAACCTATCGTGGCAGCGCATCCGATGCGGTGTTGAGGTAGCCCGGGATGTGAGTGGCCCGCAGCAACTTGAGGTACTGCTGACTCCGGAGGAGGAGACTGCGGGCGAGTTGTGACATACAACGTGCGACGAGCCAACGTGAATGCAAATCTAACTCTTGCAGTAATCATTTATCATAGTCATGCAGCCTGATTTATTTAGTAGTGTGATGAATGGAGAGCAAAACCATTTGCGGACAAACCATTAATGAGACCAGCATCATGACCCTTTTAGCATGTAAACGGACCGTTTTGCATCAAACATTAAAATAATCTTTCAAAATATATATATTTTTTATTATTTATTAAAACAGACCCCTAATGTAGCAAGTGCTAAATTGAATAATAAATTACCGGGGTAGTAGAGATGGTCAAATAAATAATTTATAATTATCCTCAGCCTTTATTAATTTTTTTTAATGCTTGATAAAAAAAAGTATCTACCTTTGTAGAACAGTACTTTAGGCAATTGCAGAATAGTCCCATGAGTCACATATACATTTCAGAAAATTGTGCATCATGCATTAGAATTAGTACACAACTATTTCTTGGCTTAAAAGATAAAAGAACATACATGAGATACATGCATAATGTTGTATCTCAATAGGAGTACAATGTGGTCCCCCATGCACCTTTTAAAGCCTGATGTGGCCCCTGTAGCTAAATAATTGGCCACCCCTGATCTAGGCTGTCCAGAGAGTCTTCCTGTACTACTTTTGTTTGATGTCAGGTAAAAAAATCAAGGACTAGTTTGCAAAAGTTTTTTTTAAAGGGCTTAAGCTAATTTGCCCAATTGTTTGGTACAATTTTCTAAATTTTACTTATGATTTAATCACTTGAAATGGGTGCTTTAGGTTAAAATTCTTGAAAACATTAAACAAATATTTGATGAATTTCCTAGAGCTACTCACTTTAAACAAAGAGCAAAGTAGAAGGATGACTGATGATATAACTTAAGGTGAGCTATAAACTGCAATTAGTAGGTTTATGTTAAGCAATTCATCAGAATCAGATTGTTATATGGCGTAGTGTTATAAGGAATTTAAAAATGAGCTAACTCCTGTCATATTCCCCACTCTGAATTGTTTTTTATAAAGAGCACAAATGCCACCCAGCTGGAAGGAGGTGATAATCTCAGCTATACCGAAAGAAGGCAAGGACAAAATGGAATGTGGGTCATATAGACCAATATCTGTTCTCAATGTAGATTATAGATTATTTACCTCTATTATGGCCAAACGATTAGAAGACTTCCTACCCATGCTGATACACAATGATCAGACAGGTTTTATACAACAACTAAAAACACAAGATTATATATAGGACACTACACATTATGGATCACATACAAAAACATATAATCAAAGCAATAGTGATAAGCATGGACGCTGAAAAGGCATTTGATTCAGTTAACTGGATTTCTCTTTACAGAGTTTTACACAGATTTGGTTTAAAAATAATTACAACTATACAGGTACTATATGACAATTCCACTGCCAGGATTAAAATATATTTATCAAATAATTTACTTTAGAAAGGGGCTCAAGACAGGATTGTGCATGGTCACCGCTACTATTCGCATTATATCTGGAGCCACAAGCTCAATATATTACACAAAATGAAGATATCGGTAATTAATATTAAAGGGACCGAGCATAAACTGGCCTGTTACACGGATGACATTTTGATCTCTCTAGGGCAGTCAAGATATTCTTTACAAGTCAAGTCAAGTCAAGTGGTTTTTATTGTCGTTTCAACCATATACAGTTAGTACAGTACACAGCAAAACGAGACAACGTTCCTCCAGGACCATGGTGCTACATAAAAACAACAAAGGACCAACATAGGACCACATGAGACTACACAACGAAATAAAATACCTATATAAACTACCTATATAAAGTGCACGTGCAAACATGTGCAAAAAGTACTGAGGACAGTACAACAAATTACTGACAATGAACAGGACAATAGACAGTGCAGCGCCAACCAGTACTCAGTAGTGCAAAAAGATGACAGTTTCTAAAAATGTAAACATAACATACTATGAGATAATGTTCTATGCACATAGCAGTTATTGAGGTAGCAGACGGTTATAAAGTGACAGTTATTAAAGTGCAACTCAGGACACGTGTGTGTCAAACCAGTCTCTGAGTATTGAGAAGTCTGATGGCTTGGGGAAGAAGCTGTTACACAGTCTGGCCGTGAGGGCCCGAATGCTTCGGTACCTCTTGCCAGACGGGAGGAGGGTAAAGAGTTTGTGTGAGGGGTGTGTGGGGTCAGTCCACAATGCTGGTTGCTTTTGTGGATACAGTGTTTTTTGTAAATGTCTTTGATGGAGGGAAGAGAGACCCCAATGATCTTCTCAGCTGTCCTCACTATCCTCTGCAGGGCTTTGCGGTCCGAAGCGGTGCAAGTCCCAAACCAGGCAGTGATGCAGCTGCTCAGGATGCTCTCAATAGTCCCTCTATAGAATGTAGTGAGGATGGGGGTTGGGAGATGTGCTTTCCTCAGCCTTCGAAGAAAGTAGAGACGCTGCTGGGCTTTCTTGGTGATAGAGCTGGTGTTGAGGGACCAGGTGAGGTTCTCCGCCAGGTGAACACCAAGAAATTTGGTGCTCTTGACGATCTCCACAGAGGAGCCGTCGATGTTCAGCGGAGTGTGTTCACCTTGTGCTCTCCTAAAGTCAACAACCATCTCTTTTTTTAGGACTCGAACTAAAATTACCTAAATTGATGCAGTCATTTGAACAAAATGGTCAGTTGTTAGGATACCAGATTAACATATGTAAAACTATGGGGCCTACCTTCTCTTAGAGATTATTTTTAGCGGCAGAGATGAGAGCAATGATATGCTGGTGCAACCCATCATATGAGGCTCAATGGAAAAACATTGAAGAGAAAATACCCTCCATCACCATACAGGCAAAGTCATATAAACTACAAACTACAAAGTCATATAAATACTATTTATAACCCATGGGTGAAATTAACTCTTGAAGTATGAAAAACTATTATAAAAGAATATGAACTACTTCCTGTCAAACAAATTCTGAACCCCCAGCCTTCTGCTTGAAATCTCTTCAAAAAGTAGCCACCCTCACCATCTACTCATACCACTCCGGAAATGAGGGTGCTCTATCCCACTTCCATCCCCTTAAAATGGCGAAATTCAAGTGCCCAAAATGTCACACAAAAAACTCAGAACCTTCATACAAAATTCCTGGATCTTAACACACCCCCGTCAATTATGAACAATTATGTACCCAACATACATCCCAGTGGTCAAACATTTAATAACAACAGACAAACATAAACAAACAGTCCAAAGAAAATACTCGATTACATAACAAAAACATAAACAATTAACCAACATAAAAGAAAAAGGGTTCCACAAGTAAAATTATCCCTCTCCACTGCTCCTCCCTGGCAACCTTCAAAAAGGCCAAATAAGTGCCCCACTTCTTCCCATATGCACACAAATTGCCCAGCCGTCTATGTGACGTTTCTTCAAAAGCTGCCATTCTGCCCAACTCAGTGCACCACTCATGAAATGAGGGTGCATCAGCTGACTTTCATCCCCTTAGCATTACCTGCCTGCAAATCAACACGCTGGTAAGGATATGTTTATTCATTATATTAATACCTTCCCCATTACCTAAAATACAAAGTCTGGGGCAAAATAAAATCGGAGTGCTCAAGACCTCACAAATAAAATTCTGAACCTTTATCCAAAACTCTTGAATCTTAGTACAGAACCAAAAAACATGTCCCCATCCTCCAACTGGTATTGCCAGCAAGTAGGTGTGTATTTAAGGATAAGCCTATAATATCTAGAGGGAGTCCAATAAAAACGAAACGGAATCTTAAATTGAATGAGGCACACCCTTGTATCCCTAGACATAGACCTGACATTTTTTTTAATCTTACCCCATTCTCCATCTTCCAGTAATAAATTCAAGTCTCTCTCCCATAAATTCTTAATAGATGTTCAAACCCCGTCCCCTAAACACTGAATTAGCCAGGAATAGTACACTGAAGGCTCATGACCCTTTCTAAATGCAGCAAGCACCATCTCAAGAGTGTCTGCCACTTTAGGGAGCTGCGTACTTCACCCCAAGGTTGTGCAAAGTAGATGGTGAAGCTGTAAGTACCTGAAGAATTGAGATCTGGGAATCCGAAACCACTGTATAATATTTTCAAAAGATCTCAATGCTCAATTTTCATACAGGTCACCCAGTGTAGTAACTCCCTTCTTAATCCATTCTGTCCAGCAGAAAGGGGACTCGTTAATGCACAATTTAAGCTTTAACCAAATACTTGGGGCAACGGTCAGGTAGATGTCCGAATTGAAAACTTTGGAAACTTTTGTCCACACTAAATGCATGTGCGAGATAACGGGATGTGTCTTTACTTCTCCGGGCTGCTTGGTAGAAAGATTTTGCAATGGTAAGATAGGGGCAAGGACCTCCTGTTCAATAAAGAGACAGAGAGGGGCTGTCTCAGATGGAAGCGACAAATGCGCCAAATGTCTTAGACCAAAAGCATAATAGTAAAACAAAATTTTGGGGAGACCTAACCCACCTTTGTCAATTGGCCTGTGTAACTTGTTAAAATTCATCCGAGGATGATAAAAGATTTAGCTATACTATCAAATTGTACCTTCAACCTTTCCAGTCATTGATAAATGTTGTGAAGCCAACTTGTCCATATCGCTCAAAAAACTTTTTATTAAATTGTCAAAATAAACACATACATTTGCTGGGAATAAAATACCCAAAAAAGTAATGCCCTATTTGGGCCATTGAAAGCTGCCCGGACGAAAAGCCATTACCGGGCAGTATGCTGTCAGAGCCAAAGCTTTGGATTTAGACCAATTAACTCTGTATCCCGAGAACTTTGGAAAGGAATTAATAATTCTTTAAAGGCAAGGCAATATTAATGAAACACCTAATGTTATCAGAAGAGCTGCAGCATGAAATAAACCCCACCTGATCTATATGTATAAGAGATGTCATAACTTAATCAGTTAGCCAGAATTTTTGACAGTATTTTTATGTCTAGCTGGATCAGGGAAATTGGACGGTAACTCTTACACTCGCTTGGATCTTTGTCCTTTTTAAGAATCAGACTGATCCGGGCTTGTGTTATGGTTGGCAGAAGCTTTCAATTCTTTAATGATTTCATATAAACTTCTAACAAAAGTGGAACCATTTCTGTGGCATAAGAGCTTAAAAATTCAGTGGCAAAACCATCTGGCCCTGGAGCCTTGCCTGTAGGCAAGGCCTTAATTACCTCGCCAAGCTCCTCCAAGTTTATCTCAGAATAAAGAGAATGTATTTGCTCATTCTTCAATTTAGGTAATTCTAATGGTTCCACAAATTGTCTTCATCAGTAGACAAGGACATGGAGCTATAGAGATCAAGATAGAATTCTATAAAAGCATTATTAATATCAGTGTCCAAGGTAAAAATTTCACCACCAGCAGATTTTACTGAGGGAATGGTAGAAAAAGACTCTCTCTGCTTTATATATCTAGCCAAATGCTTCTCTGCTTTGTCCCCCAACTCAAATATTTTGACTGTCTTGCCTAGAATAGCCAAAACTCCACCTTCCATGACAAAATAGTATTATATCTGTATTTCAATGGGGTCAGTTCTCTGAGGCCATCGGATGACATTCGGCACTCCAGCCTCTGCATTTTTAACTTTCCATCTCCATGATGAATGAGGCATACTTTATGATCTGACCCCTAGGAACCACCTTAAATGCCTCCCAAACCATGCCCACAGAGGATACTGAGGACCTGTTGGTATCCATATAAACACTGATTTCAGCCTTTAACATTTGTTGGAATAAAAATTTTATAAAATGAACAAAATGTATAGTCACTACCAGATGGGTTCAAAATATCTGTAAGACCCAGATTTTTACAATTTTTTGTTTCTCTATGGGGCTTACACACTTTTTCTTCTCTATGATCAAGGACTTCAAAAGATTAATGTCTCCTCCTAATATTATATCATGAGGGGTGCCAGCGGCTTGCAACATCCCTTCAAGATCTATAACAAAGCCCCGATCATCAGCCTTAGGTGCGTAAATATTAGCCAAATTTGCCCCTGAATTTATGCTAAAACAATAATGACTCTACCTAATTTATCTTTAATCTGTTTGAGACATTTTAATTGTAGATGCTTACTTATCAATGTAATGACTCCCCCGCTCTTACTTGAGCCAGCTCTAAAGAAAACATGTCCACCCCATATCTTCCCAAAATTTTCAGCTTCCTGTGGGGAAAGATGCATTTCTTGAAGAAACACTATATCATATTTCTTATGTTTAAGCAAATAAATAACCTTCCTTCTTTTCAACAATCAAACAATGAACTTCCCACAGAATTTTTTATTATTTTTTTTTAAATAAACGAGCACAACAAAGACAGACTCAAAAAATCCACGTACACCTACGAGAACCCCCGCAACAAGTTTGCCATTGGATTGCTCAAGTCTGGTGCTTCTGTACAACAGCCAAAAAGTCTATAAAACAAACTCCAGGCCATAAGTTAAATAAACACAATAAAACATGTAGATTTATCCAATTCTCTTGAAGGTGTGCGCCACAAAACAAGCTCCAGCCTCTAGCGGAACCAGCACAAAAAAAACAGGCCATTCACTTCCTCGGACAGTCAAACTCATTCCAATGCCCTGCAAGAAATATTTCACAATACCAACTTGAGCCAACAGGAGGCATAAGCACCTAAAATGAGCAGATATATCCACAAGCTGTCCAGAAGAAATTATATTACACAAAACAAACTTGTTAAGCCACTACCAGCGCAAAGACAAACGATAAAGGCGCCTAGCTTCAAGAGTATGTTTAATGAGGCAGGTCCACTAGACAGCAACATGAAAATCAACAAAATTCTTACTCAATCCAATGTTTTTACGTAAGACAGTGCTTGCTGCGGGCATGTAAATACTTTGTATTTATTAAGTGCCATCCTTAATATCTATTCTCAGTTTGGCCAGAAACATCAGAGCATAACGACCTTCCATTGATGTAAGAGTTTCTTGCATTCCTTCAATCGATCACGTTTACCTCTTGTCAAATTCGCAAAGTCTTGGAACAAGTAAATGTTGTGATTCTTCCAAGAAAGCTTTCCATTGCTCCTTGCCTCGCTTAACACAATATCTTTATGGATGATCTCAGAAATTTGGCCAGAATTGATCGGGGCTTGACTTCCTAAGCTGAACTGCGAGCCAGGACTCTGTGAGCTTGCTCGATTTCCAGCTTGTGGCCTGTGTTATGAGAAGACTCGGTAGTTGATTAGCAGATAATTCCCTTTCCGATGACACCAGATAATCGATCCGTCTCTTGACATCCGACAATCTTGTAACCAACTCAGAAAATGTAATTTCCAGAATTTAATCGATCAACATATTACAGCAAGATCCACTAAGTCAGAACTCACGTGGACCGCTGGTGGTAGCCCACTTAGGCCAGACATAGAGGTTCCAGAGGGTGCCAAATCGTGCACATTCCTGAGAAAGGAGGTCCTTCCTCAGGGGAATTCACCTGGGGGGTGCTGTCACGAGGAGCGTGAGCTCCGAGAACTAAGTCTGGGTGCAAATAATTTCACATGTTATTATTCAGAAAAACAAGTGGGAAAAGTTTGCTATTTGTAAAATGCCAGTGTTCAGAGATTTAACGCCATTAAACAATACATAATTATCTAATCTGCTTCCTTGTTCTTGTTTTGAAGGCATACAATAAGGTTTGGTGAGAAACAAACCTAAATGTAATGTATTATTTAGTGAAAATATTCACGACCATTGTTGTCCTGTGCCCATTCATGAGAGTGCACGAAAGCAACAGAATACACAGCCACTGCTCGTAAGATGGGGTGTTTAAGCGAAAAAATTGTATGCCACAGTGATAGTAGCATCATAACAACACAGCTGCAAAAAAAACAGAGAACAGAACTTACCAAACTTGTCTGAAGAGTTTGAATTTGAAGAGGTGAACCATTTCTATGCGCAGCCTTTTGTGTTTGAACCAAAATATTCAGAAATAAAACAGGGAGATGGTGGTGGCTGATGCAGCCACATATACACAAACTCAGAAGCCATAGAGAGTACAGGGGACTGCAGTGTTTTTTGAGTGCAGCTGAGGTTTTGGATCTTTTGCTTAATGAAAGTGAACCGAAGTGCCGAAGATAAAGGCTGAGGTCGTATGTGTCTCCATTCTGAACAGGTGTATGTGTGACAATACTGTGAGAAGGAATCTGCTCAAGGACACTCAATGCTGGAGAGCTGCCACTTTGGGACATGTTTGTAATATGAAAAGCGAGTGTGTATTGTCGATCATTGTTTTCAGTACACAAGCAATAGTACCATGGAAAGATGCCAGGTTCATTTTCTAAATGCCTAAAGTATATACACATTATTGATTTATTACACTTTTGCTTACCCAGTAATGTCACAATGAATGCATGCAATTTTCATTTGAGATCTGTTTCAAGTCTGAATTAAACATAATGATGCGATTTAAAATACTGAATACAGCAGAAACATCACCATTAAAGGCAGATTTTAAAGCACTTATGACAGACATCACTGCTTTCATCTCAAAGATGTGGCGCCTAGTGTTTTCTGCTTCTCATTTGCATAATGTCAATAATTTCTCTACTTTTTGACTCTTGACCACCCTTAATGCTTTCTCCGCACCACTGTTGATCCCATAATCCATGTCACAAGTGTGGGTCTTGACTCCCATATGAAGGAATAAAAAATTGTGCACTCAGCTCAAAATGTGCCGATGGACATGTACAGTCAGATAAACAAAATGGGTTCCCCTTCTGTCACTCACTCAACTTTGCGTCAATGTAGTGACACTAGGGGTCGATCTTGAAAGCCCCAGACACTTTCAGATGTTTGAGAAAAGGCCAATGAGAATTATCGAGTAGAATTTGCATGTCACTCCCCCCCGACATACGGGTATAAAAATGCTTTCCCAGGCTGCCACAAGCGTCGGGCTAGAGTGGAACCCTCTGCTCTCCCCCTCGCAGCTCGATGATTGGTATCTGCGCTCGTGGCGCCACTCTCAGCCACGCCCCGCCCCGCCCCGCCTCAGTGCCTCTCTTCCCAGAGGTGCATGAGGAGCTGACAAGATCGTGGGAGGCACCTTTCACTGGCTGGTCCCGATCTTTCAGCTACCCCGCTCTCACTACCCTCGATGGTGGAGCAGTCAGGGGTTACACGGTGATGCCCCCAGTGGATAAGCCACTCGCGGTGCACCTATGCCCGCAGTGTGTTGCCACCTGACACGGGCACCCAAAGCTTTAGACCAAGGCCTGTAGGCTTACATCGTCCCTGGTAGCCGGGGCCTATTGTGCCGCTGGGCAAGCCACCTCCGCCTTGCACGCCATGGCTCTCCAGCAGGTACACCAAGCCTAGGAGCTGAAGTTTTTTGATGCAGGAGCTGTGCTCTGTGACCAACCTCACCCTCCGAGAGGTCACGAATGTCACAGCGCAGTCTCTTGGGTGGACGATGTCCACTTTACTGGTCTGGGAGCGCCACCTATGGCTTAACCTAGTTGAGATGCGAGAGGCCGACAAGACACGCTTCCTGAATGCCCCCATCTCCCAGGCTGGCCTATTCAGCGACACCATCTGAGACTTTGCTCAGCAGTTCTTGACAGTGAAGCAGCAGATGGAGGCCATTTCACATATCCTGCCTTCACATATACTGCCCCGCTCAAGATCACGCACCCCCGTCTCCCTGCGGTGGCTGCACCAGCTCGCCTTGGCCTATTCCTGTGGCCCTGCCCCGGCATCGAGCCCCCAGTAGGAAGCAGATGCCACCTGTCTCATGGCCGCCTGCTAAGAAGAAGACATCTAAGTGACCCTGAGACAGGCAACCCAGGGATGAGAAGACCTGCTATCCTGGAGCTGGTACACAGACCACTCCATTCTCTGGTGGAGGGCAGGAAGGGGAATCTTTGGTTCCCGTTTAATTTTGTTTTGCCGCACGCTCCAGTAGCTGCAGTACACAAACATTCAACAAAAGCAGTTTCGTCATTCCCTGGGTCATATAACCGGTGTGTACGGCCGTCACCCTGACCACCGTCCACCATTTCTCTTTGGCAGGTCCAGCACTCCGGTGGAAGTTCCCCTGCACACCAAGCTGTGGCACAAACATGCTAAACCCCGGATGGTTTCAAATGACCGTGGGGACAAAGCACCTCCTCCCCCCGTTAACCGTGGTAGACCTGAAAGACGCATACTTCCACGTCTCAATTCTACCTCGACACAGACCCTTCCTCCTCTGGAGTCAGCAGCATCTCAAGTCACTGTGAGCCACATCCCGGGCGACCTCAACACCGCAGCACAGTGTTATGGCAGGTCACCCTCACGGGAGAGTGGAGACTCCACCCTCAGGTGGTCCAGCTTATCTGGAGTCGATATGAGGCACTTGAATGCCTTGAAGTGGCGTCTGTTTGCTAAGTGGTGTTCTTCCCGACTCGGAAGACACCCAGAGATGCGCAGTCGGCTCAGTGCTTTCCTTTCTGCAGGAGAGGTTGGAGGGACGGCTGTCCCCCTCCACATTGAAGGTGTACGTAGCTGCTGTAGCGGCACATCATAACACAGTGGACGGTAAGTCCTTAGGGAAGCATGACCTAATAATTAGGTTCCTCAGTGTTGCCAGGAGGTTGAGTCCCTCCAGACCGTGCCTCGTTCCTTTGTGGGACCTCTCTGTAGTCCTGTAAGGCCTACGAGGGGCTCCCTTCGAGCCCTTAGAGTCAACAGAGTTTAAGGCACTCTCCTTGAAGACTTCCCTCCTATTTGGATCGCACGCAGAGCTTAAAGGTCTCTGAGCAGCTCTTTGTCTGTTTTGGCGGACAACGGAAAGGAAGCGCTGTCTCCAAACATAGGATCACCCACTGGATCATTGATGCCATAACTATGGCATACCTAGTCCAGCATGTGCCGCCCCCTGCAGGACTACAAGCCCATTCCACCAGGAGTGTGGCGGCCTCCTGGTCTCTGACCAGTGGCGCCTCTCTAACAGACATTTTCAGAGCAGCGGGCTGGCTACACCCTACACCTTTGCGAGATTCTCTAATCTCTGGGTCGAGCTGGTTTCGTCCTGTGCCTTTGCAGGAACAAACAGGTAAGTCCAGGTCATCCGGCTGGGTATTTCGCTTGCACATTGTACCTTCACCTCCCTTGTGCTGAAGATGTGCATTATTAATTCCCAGTAGCATTCACTAATGTTCCCTGGTTGACTTCCTCCAAGCCCTGTAGTTTGCGGAGAAACTCGCCCTCAGCTCAGTACTTGTGCTAACCAAGCCTCGTACTGGGACAGTGCTCCGCTTGCACTGTTTCCACTTTGGTAACCCCTTGCGATGTATATTTCGCTAAAAACCATTTCCCTGTTGGCAAACAACGTCTTCCTTGGGCAGAGGCCCCTATGCCCCAGTCACCGTCCTCGTAGAGCTTCCTCCCCCATTGGGTATGTGACTTATCTCCACTTGAAATCCCCCCCTCCCCATCTCTGGGTGGGGTATTGTCTCCATGGTGTCTTTCCCTTGGGAGTGACACCCACTGACTTAAACACTGGTGTCGCAGTCAGTTAACGATTTCTCTCTTTTTTGGGTAGAGAAAGAAAAAATATAGAAAAGGCACGACTGGGCTTTCCTGTCCCTAACCTTTTGGGTAGTCGACTCATCCCCAAAGGGCTGTTCGACACACATATTAGTATCAGGGGAGGTTACGTGCCGGCCTGGTTTTGTGGCACACAATAGTCTGCCCATCTTGTACCGCTGATCCATGTAACACAGTTCAGCTAGTTGTGGCGTTTTTGTATGGGACCCCTAGTGTAAATATTTTGACATAACATCAAGTGAGTGACAGATAGGGAATGTCCTGCTTACTTCCGTAACCTCCGTTCCCTGATGGAGGGAATGAGACGTTGTGTCCCTCCTGCCACAATGCTGAACTACCTGCTGAAATGCCCGGTTCCTTACTCCTCAGCACAAAACCTGAATGAGCGGTATGCACGTCCCCTCCTTTATACCGTATGTCCGGGGGAGTGGCATGCAAATACCACTCACCAATTCCCATTGGCCTTTTATCAAAGATCAGAGGTGTCTCTGGCTCTCAAGAGAGACCCCTAGTGTCACTACATTGACACAACGTATCGTTCCCTCCATTAGGGAATGGAGTTACAGAAGTAACCAGGACAATTTCTTCTAAAGCATATATTTCCTCTATTAGAGCAGGCACATTGATGTAGAATGTCTTTTTAAAGATAACCTTCCATCTCTGTGCATTTACTGGATGCTGTCGTTACCTCTCCGCCTCTGATGGTCATGATCACTGCCTCACGTGCCTGGGCCAAAATCACGTTGAGGAAGCGTTTATGGATGGTTCATGTTCTCATTGAGAGAACATGCCAATGGCAAAGTTGCGGTTGCTGCTTTCCTTCTTTCGAGGGAAAGCCACTTCAGCTGTCCCCCTGCTGGTCCTTCTACCTACAGGTACAAGGCTGACCTGGTTGATGCTGAAGGCGATTCAGGGGCTTCAATGGGTACAGTTCTGCTGGGTAATCCCCCACGGACTGGCCATTACCCTGTATGCTCGTTTGCTCCTGTCCAGTTCTGGTGTAGCGTATTTAGGGGTTTCAATTAAAGTCCGCTCACTGGTTAGTGTGGCGGTGTTATGTTATTCTATAAGCTTAGCTGCACTATGTTTACAATATGGTGTCAGCAGGTTGCGCATGCTCAGTAGATTGCCCCGGAAGAGTCTCCTTAGGACTTCCCGTGAACCTTCGTCGCCATAGCAACCAACGCAAGTGATTAGTTATCTGGGTCAACTGTAATGAAAACGCTTTCATCAAGGCATATGCGTTCCATAATGCACAAATTATCAGTAATCAGTTAAAGTGCCTAGATTCTCACACCAATATATGTAGCAAATTCGGTATGATAAATATACACTGCACAGGTTAAAGTGTCATGTACTTTACCATTCTTTGTAAGGGAACCTAGGTGGTTCGTGGAAATTTCCCCATTCGAATAAGCTGCCATTGGGTGAATAGTAGGTGCGATGGACCGTAGGTTGAATTGGGATCCCCCATGAAACCTATATAAGTTACGAGTGAGTTCTCCCTTACTTTTGGAAGGCAGGGCTTAGGGGTCCGCCTCTGATGGTCACCACTAGAGGTGGTCTCGAGTTACAACGGGCATATAGGGGCATATAGGGGTCTCCTATTGTCCACTCCCCATATGCTCCATTATAAGTTTCCACGGAGTGTAATTTTGTCCCCTTACCTACAAGTCATCCCAATGGTCTTCATCACGTCCATGAAGTGCCTACAGTTCCCCCTTCCACACTAAACTTCACCATATCCTCATGTCCACAGAATGTCTATTTGTCCCCTTACCTACTAAATAACATTTTTGCATGCAAGAGTACCTGGGATGCCCACCGATGCACAACATCACTACAGTTTGTTTTTTGTTTGGTTTTCACTCGATTTTGCCCCAGAGCACTGTGGGGGACCGCTGTGCCCACCCAGTGCCCTTTAAACCCATTTAATTGACTTTTGACCAAAACAGCACCGAAAAGGCCACCCCCCTTAGTATGTTGTCGAGGGGATCTCAAGGTGTCACCGTGTCAAATTTGGGGTCTGTATGCCAGGGAACATCCCACATGCAATCTTTTTTTAATTAAAATAGGCTTTCTGTGGACAGAGTGTTTTTTTTTTTGGCAAATGATGTTCTTTATTGAACTGCAAGTTTGATAAATACCACCATTTGACTGTTTTGGGTGTAAAACAAGTGGTTTATTTCAGAAAAGTCAGCTAGTTAGCTCAGAAGCTATCAGAGTCATATAATAAGTGCCCAACTTCAACTTAATTGACAAGTTCCATGTAGGCTGTCAGTGGGCAGATATTGTTTTTATACAAAATATAAATGTTTGTGAATTTAAATGACATAAATGTGTTAAATGGTGTGTCCTGAGCATTGTACATGTGGTTTTGTCAATAAATACAAATAAGTGAATTAAATGTCTCTTGTTAATGCATTGTCCACTGAATACCTAACTGAGGCCCATTGAATAAGTCACAGGTGGGCACTTCCTGTGTGATTGCTTAGTCATGCAGGAAGTGCCCACCTGCAAGTTACTGAATGGGCCAAAATAGGTGGCAAGTGAGATGTCTATAATAAAGATATCAGGGCCTTGAAATTCAGAACGGTGGTAGTCCAGGGCCCCTCGATCCTGCCACAGAGTTCTGAAGCTCTAGATGCTTTCTAGATATATATTTTTTTCTGCTCAATACTCTAACTCTAGCCCTGTCTGACAAAGACTCTGTATGTGAGCAAGAGGGCTGTGGGGAAGATTCTAGAATAAAATGTGAAGAAAATGTTCTCTTTGTTCAAGAGACCTGTCCTCTAGATATGTCATGTGAGGGCATCCAAACAACCAGCAAGTAAAGTCTGGGGTCTGTCGGACCTTAGGTAATGATGCGCAACTTATTCCATTCATTTCCATAAGCTTTTCATGTACAGCACCTAGAAAGGTCCAATCGTCCCGAAATGTACATATATGTCCCGTCGTGGTGCTCTGTGTCGGTGTTCAGCGTTCCGCAGCCCTACAACCTTTTTTAATACTTAATTGGCCCAAAAAGTGACAGCGTCCACAGTCTTCTTATGGATTTTGCATTGTTTAAGTTGCAAGTGGGTTGTCTAGAAAAGGGGGTTCCAAAGGTCACAGGACCTTGATATTTGAGATCCTCGACTGTCAGAAATTTGGAGTCTCTAGAACCTTCCTGAGTGTAAATCCCAACCCTAGACCTAGTTGTCTCTAATCTAATTCCAGAGGCTCTGTTAAATTGTGAGTGCAAGAGGCCTGTGTGAGAGAATCTTGCATATACTCTAAAAAAAACATTCCTTTATTCTAGAGCCTCATGCTCTCGATGTGTCTTTCGAGGGACATCGGGCTACCACTATGTGAAATTTGGGGTCTGTGAGACCTCTGGACTCTCAGCCAAGGTGCATCCCACAAGCAACTTATTGCATTAATTTCTATAGGCTTTTCATGGACACCCCTCAGAAAGCTCCAAATGACTCCAATTTGAAATATATAGCTTCTCATGGGCCTCTTAGACAGTGTGCAAAGTTTGAAGTCTGAGTGAGTTCGTTAAGTGCTTAATTGGCTGACTTGTGAATGAAAAGTGACAGCTATTTTTTCTTGAATATAATTCTTGATTTATTTTAAAGTATTTCCCAACCTCTGAGGGACTTGTCTTTTTAATATGTTGTTTGTAAGGACCTTAAATTGTAGCATTCGACGCCCCCAGGTCTTAGCACCAAATTTAAGGTTATTCTCACCAGTTCACAAAGAAAGTGTCCACGTGCAATCTATTTCAAGGCCACCAAATATGTGGTCCATGGACAGTCATTTTTCATGCCAAATCAACTTTTTCAAGACTTGTGGGTTATATAAATGTGTTAAATGGGAAGCCTTGAGTGCCTTGCATGTGGTGTAATCCCAAAACTCATCCTAATAACTATAATTTATCTGATCAATGTACTAGTGCATTTAGGCCTCTTAGGCAGTCTGCCTCATGGGATTTTATGACAGGCAGAGAGATATATTGAAAATAATAAAACATACTTTTTGGCCTCCTAGGCCTTAGTCCTCTTAATATGTTGATAAGGGCCACCCGGCGTGTCAACATGTGAAATTTGGGGTCTATGGGAGCTCTGCCTGGGCAGATCCCACAAGCAACTTATTCCATTAATTTCTATAGGCTTTTTGTGGACACCCCCCAGAAAGCTCCAAATTAACCCAATTTGAAATCTATAGCTTCTCAGGGGCCCCTTAGACAGTGTGCTAAGTTTGAAGTCTGAGTGAGTTCCTTAAGAGCTTAATTGGCTGATCTGTGAATGAAAAGTGACAGTTATTTTTTCTTGAATATTTTTCTAGATTTTTCTTAAGTACTTCCCAACCTCTGAGGGACATGGCTTTTTAATATGTGGTTTTTAAGGACCCTATGATGAAACATTCGATGTCCCCAGGTCTTGGCACCAAATTTAAGGTTATTCTCACCAGTTCACACAGGAAGTGCCCATGTGCAATCTATTTAAAGGCCAACAAATAGGTGGTCCGTGGACATTCATTTTTCATGCCAAATCAACATTTTCAAGACTTGTGGGTTATATAAATGTGTTCAATGAGAAGCCCTGAGCGCCTTGCATGTGGTGTAATCTCAAAACTCATCCTAATTACCTCTGGGCACTCTGCCAGGGCGGATCCCACGAGCAACTTATTCCATCAATTTCTTTAGGCTTTTTGTGGACACCCTTTAGAGAGCTCCAAATGATCCCAAATAACTCCAATTTGAAATATATAGCTTCTCAGGGGCCCCTTAGACAGTGTATACAATTTGATGTCTCAATGAGTTTAAGTGCTTAATTGGGTGACTTATTATTTTTCCAGATTTTTTTAAGTACTTCCCAATCGGTGAGAAGCACCACCTTTTAATACTTTGTTTATGAGGGCCCAAAGATTAAGAATTCGAAGCTCCTAGGCCTTAGCCTCAAATTTAAGGTTATTTTCAGCAGGTCATACAGGAAGTGCCCACCTGCAACTTATTTGACAGGCTCCACGTAAACTGTCTGTGGGCAGATGGTTTTATGCAAAAATATGAATTTGAGTTTTAAATTGCATACATATGTTAAATGGTGTGTCCAGAGTGTTATACTAATGGCTTTAATTAAAAATATGCACCATAATAATAAATTTGTCTTGAGAATATATTGTCCAGAGACCACCTATCTGAGGCCATCAAATAAGTTGTACTTGGGATACCATATCTAAAAAACAAAACAGCATCCCACCTGCAACTGATTTGACAGGCTCCACATAGACTTTCTATGGATTTATGTTTTTATGCAACAATATGCACTTTTATGAGTTTTAATTTGCATATATATATGTTAAATGGTGTGTCCTGGGCATTATAAATGTGGTTTTGTCAATAAATATGAATAAATGAATGAAATGTATATTGTTGATGCATTGTCCACGTAATACCTAACTGGGGCCCATTGAATAAGTTACAGGTGGGCACTTCCTGTTTTGCCTGTTAGTCATGCCCACCTGCAACTTATTTGTCAGGCTCTAAGTAGGCTGTCCCTGTACAGATGTTTTTTTAAGCTCAATAATCATTTAATCTAATAAAAAAAACTATTTAGGTGGCTCTGCACTTCATGCTGCTGCATGTCCATCCATCAAAACTTCAAAATTCATCTGTCCCTGAACAGCCTACATTTTTAAATATGATAGGTTGTACATGGGATGTCCAAATCTCAGCTTCTGGATAACATAGGAGGTGGACACTTGTATTTCTATGCTTGTCACTGTATCCTCTATTCATGGTGCAAATATGAAGATTCTAAAAAGTTATGAATTTCGACCCCTTTGAGTTTTTTTAGACACATTTTCAAGTTTCTCCAATCTTTTTGAAATTCACACCATGGAATGTGGACACCAAGACAAGCAGAAGACAGAGTTTCAGCTTCCAAAGTAATCCAGAAACTTAGATCTGGACATCCCATGTGCACCCTATCCCATTCAAAAATTTAGGCTGTTCATGGACAGGAATTTTGAAGTTCTGAAGGTTTCATATAGTTCAGTGGGACTCATAGAGTCATATAAATATGTTATTTTACACATAACTTGATCATTGACTGTAGTAAACCGATGTCCATAAACTACCTATATTAGACACATTAAATCAATTGGAATGGGGATGATCCCACCTTAAATTTATTTGACAGGCTCCACATAGGCTTTCTGTGGTTGGATGTTTTTATGCAACAATATACACTTTTATGATTTTAAACTGCATACATATGTTAAATTGTGTGTCCAGAGTGTTATACAAATGGTTTTATTTAAAAATATGCACCATAATAATAAATATGTCTTGACAATGGATTGTCCAGAGATCCCCTTTCTGAGGCCCATCAAATAAGTTGTACTTGGAATAACATTGCTAAAAAACCTGAAAGTCCAAAACAGCATCCCACCTGCAACTGATTTGACAGGCTCCACATAGGCTTTCTATGGATGGATGTTTTTAGGCAACAATATACACTTTTATGAGTTTTAAACTGCATACATATGTTAAATAGTGTGTCCAGAGTGTTATACAAATGGTTTTATTTAAAAATATGAAACATGTATTTATATGCTTGTCACAGCATCATATATCCATGGTGCAAATATGAAGAAGATTAGAGAATGTCAAAAGTTTTGGCCAAAAAAAAAAGTGAAACAGCATGTGTGAGCTAGGAATTTATTTAAATGGTCCTATTTCTACATTACTATGTCAGGAAATTTACAATGGAATCAGTCGTGTTTGACAACCGTTATTATTTGTCTGAATAAATTCTCCACGATTAAGTTCATAATGCAACGTCTCGTATCAGCTCACAATTTCTATTGTAGGGAATTAGCTTTAATAAGAGAAGTATGATTAATTCTCTTATTGGAGTAATATTATTCTCATGGCTCATTGACAATAATATTACTCATATACGTATAGCTTTGAAGCTAAATATTTTAGAAACATATCATGAAACATGACATCATGAAAGGGAAACATGAATAATAAATCATAACTAATTATAATTAATTATGAACATTTGGATAGGTTAATAGAATCAGCTTGAGGTAGCTGAATTAAATTACAATCAATTTATCTGTTCGACCAATCAGCACTCAATATTGATTGTCTATCAATTCTCAGAAAGGATATTTTTCATGGCCACACAAAAATAACTCTTTCTTAGCATGGAGCTGGGATCGAATCGTTAAATTTACCTTGATTTACAAGCAGACCAGAATCAACTCACAAGAATGTACACAAAAGTTTATTTAACTAAAATACGAACACATAACTAATCTAAACAAAAACATACACTCATACATGGGAAAGGGAAGACTGAAAATAAAATTAATCCAGAACAGAATAGGGGAAATGCAGTTTTGAAAAGAGTCATTTTGACCATCTGAGAGAATCGTTGAGCACTTAATTTAAAAGCACCTTTGTTACAAAGGTGTTTTTATCTTATACTAAACTATGTTCAGTTAGTTACTGGTACGATACTTGCAATTGCATTGGCTGTTGAGAGAGCCCAGATGTAGTTGTAGGAAAATGTCTCGATGGTTCCTCGAGTCGATGGTGTTCAAGCTGCAATCAATTTCTTCCGCATTGAATGAAGAAATTAGGATGAACTCTGGTGTTCATTGACTTTTTGGCCCAGGTAGTTGCACAGGGCTTGAGGTGTTGAGGCCTGCCAGCCTGCAACCTCATGGTCAGCATGACCATGCAGCAGGGAGTCAGGGAACAGATCCAGGGGAAAAGCAAGGGGACAAGAGCAAGAAAAAGGCTGGACGTGTCCTTTTAACATCTGCTGGAGGTCCCTCCTCTCAAGTCTGGCTTGACCAATGAGAAAGGTGCAATTCCCAAGCTTTTTTTGGAATCGGACTCATTTGCATGATTGGGGGGTAAGTTGTTAATGTGTGCCCCTTTATGCTCTGATTAATATAGCAAGCATACAATGCATGCTGTCAGAATTTTATATATATATACCATTGTGCAGCGTGTCACATAAGGATTAATTTGGTACGAAACATGATACTAAATAATTTTACATTAGCTGGTAGTCCTGTCATAAGTCATGCATAACACAGTATACAGTACAAAAAAAACCTTTACTAGACAGTAATGATCCTATTCACAATGTCCTGGGGATATATATGTTAATTTATGGACAGTTTGTCTATAATTTATTAAAGAAAAGAATGTTGTTCTGGGCTTTGAGTCCATTTCTTATGGGGGACAGGAGTGAACCACGCTTTCTGCATTCCATAGCTGATAACGATCAGTGAGGGATCAGACATAACGGAGTCGGCTTGTTACAGTCCTGAGACATCTGTTGACTTATTCATTAAATATTGAATTATTGGCCCAGATGCTACACTGGGATGAGACAGACAGCTTGCCTCAGTGCCAGCCTACTGTCTCTTTCGGAGCTCTTGAGCTGTATGAGATGTCGATCCCTGCATCGGAGAGCTCCTCTGTGATTTCAGACGCAGAGGACTTGACCGGGCTGCCGCCTTTGAGTTTGGTATCTCAGTCTGAGGCAGACGCAGAGCTGACCGCCATGCTTGCCCGGGCCGCCACAAGTGTTGGGCTTGAGTGGAACTCTCCACCCGCCTCTTAGCCCTCATGGTTTGATGACTGGTTTCTGGGATCGGCACGCCGCTCGCGCCACACCCCCCTCCAGTCCCCTTCATCACAGATGTGCACAATGAGCAGATGCGATCATGGAAACCACCTGAAAGCCACCTTTCACTGCCTGAACCCGAAGGGTTATGCGATGATACACTGCCCTGCACTTTCCCGAGCCTGTAGGACGATGTTGTCTCTGGCGAAGAACACAAGGAGAGCTCCAAAGCACCCTGAGGAACGAAACGTCTTCGGGAACTCCGGAGCTGGTAGTCAGACCACTGGTAGTCAGAGCCACATCCAGGTGAAATGTATTTTCTGTTCATGGAATGTGTTTCTGCACATCTTGATTTTACTTCGACACAGACCCTTACTACAGTTTGCGTTCGACGGTCGGGTGTATCAGTACAAGGTCCTCCCCTTTGGCTTGTCCCTGTCCCCTCACGTCTTCACAAAGGGGCGCAGAGGCAGCCCTTGCCCCATTAAGGGAATGGCTGTTTGCATACTCCACTACCTGGATGACTGGCTGATTATAGCGCACTCTTGAGAGTTAATGTGTGCACTCAGGGGTCTGGTGCTCATGCACCACAGCCGTTTAGAGCTTTGGGTCAACTGGGAAAAGAAGAAGCTCCCCCCAGTTCATAGCATCTCTTTTCTCTGCATGGAGTTCTCTGCATGGATCTGTGTCAATGATAGTGCGCCTCACAGCCGAGCACACACAGTCGGTGTTGAACTTCCTGAACTTATCCAGGCAGGAAACGTTGGCCCCATTGAAGTACTTTCAGAGGCTCCTGGGGCATATGGTCCTCAGCAGCGGTCACACTGCTTGGGTTGATGCATATGAGGCTGCTACAGCACTGGCTCCAGACCCGAGTCCCGAGGTACGCATGACACCACGGCACATATGACGCCACGCGGGCTCTCGCGCCTGCCTTCCACCACATTTTTAATCCTTGGACAGACCTTGCATTCCTGTGGGCTGGAGTCCCCATACAGCAAGTGTCCAGGTGCGTCGTGGTTACGATGGACAGGACCTCGCCTGCATTGGCACATCAACTGCCTCGAGTTGCTGGCAGAACAGCTCGCCCTGCGGAGGCTATTGCCGTTGATCCGGATGGACAACATTGGCTTATATAAACCGCCATGGCGGTTTACGTTCTCATCACATGTCGCAACTTGACCATCACCACCTCCTCTGGAGTTTGCGGCGACTCAGGTCACTGCAGGCCACTGATATCACTGGCAACCAGATGGTTCTGCTGATTTGTAGTCGAATCAGCAAGGCACAGATAGACATGTTCGTCTCCCGGGAATCCTCCCACTGTGCCTGCTCTGGTATGCCCTGACAGGAGCTCCCCTTGGTGCAGAAGCTCTGGCACACAGCTGGCCAGAGCTCCTTCTACTAAGCAGCTGTATTCCCTGAAGAGGCGTATCTTCACTAAGTGGTGTTCTTCCTGTAGCGAACACCACCAGAGGTGTGCAGTCAGGTCAGTGCTTTCCTTCCTGCAAGAGAAGTTGGATGGGCAGCTGTCCACCTCCACTCTCAAGGGCTATGTAGCTGCTATAGCAGCACACCATGACGCTGTGGGAGGTAAGTCTCTTGGTAAGCACAACCTTTTCATCAGGTTTCTGAGAGGCGCTAGGAGGTTGAACTCCCTAACTCTCTAGGCCGTGCCTCTTTCCTTCATGGGATCTCTCCATGGCCCTTTTAGGCCTACTGCGAGCCCTGTTCGAGCCCCTAGAATCAGTCAAGTTAAAGGCCATCTTATTGAAGTCCACCCTCCTGACCGTGCCCACTCCAGAATGCAAGCGTGCTCTGTCAGCAAAGAGTGCCTAGAGTTTGGTCTGGAAGACTCTCACGTGATCCTGAGACCCTGACAAGGCTATGTGCTCAAGGTTCCCACGACCCCTTTTAAGGATCAGGTGGTTAGCCTGCTAGCACTGCCCCTGGAGGAGGCAAACCCAGCCTTATCATTACTATGTCCAGTGCATGCTTTGCGCATCTACTTGGATTGCACGCAGAGCTTTAGACGCTCTGAGCAGCTCTTTGTCTGCTTTGGCGGACAGCGGAAAGGGAACGCTGTCTCCAAATAGAGGCTTGCCCACTGGATCGTGGACGCCATCGCTTTGACCTATTAGACCCAGTCTGTGCCCCCCCCTGCAGGTTCAAGCACAATCAACAAGGAGTATGGCATCCTCGTGGGCACTGGTCAATGGCACCTCTCTAGCAGACATCTGTAGAGCAGCGGGCTGGGCAACACCCAATACCTTTGCGAGATTTTACAATCTTCAGGTTGAGCTGGTTTTGTCCTGTGTTCTTTCGGGAATTAACAGGTACGTTTTGTTACATGGAGCAGCTGGCCGGGTGTACTGCTTGTGTATAGCACCTTTCCCCATCACGAGGTTAAGACGTGCACTCTTTTTATTTTCTTGATGTTTTGAGATAAAAATGTTAATTGTCCTAGGAAAACATATGTAACTCAAAATCTCCTCCCTAGTCCAAAAATACCATTTATTGAAACCAAAACGGATGACTGCCTACATTTAGGTATAAAAGGGAAAGCAGTATTGGTGCTATTATTCCTAACACCAGAAAACGAATAAGAGAAAAATGTTGGAAAGTATGTCATACTTTCTGTTGTTCTTAGCTTTGTGTAGCACCTGCTGCTCTGCATAACCCTTCCAAACTATTCCTATTTAAGGAAAGAACAGCTGAAGTTTATTTTGAGTAAGGTTCCTGATCATTTCCATCATCTCCATAGATGGATGCATAATAGTAACTCTCAATATTAATATTGTTATTTATTTTACTTTTTGTAGAGTTTTGGAGCAACATAAACTCACTAAAGAACAGTGGGAAGACAGAATACAGAAGTGGCACAAGGAACACAGGGGTTAGCTTTGTGTAGCACCTGCTGCTCTGCATAACCCTTCCAAACTATTCCTATTTAAGGAAAGAACAGCTGAAGTTTATTTTGAGTAAGGTTCCTGATCATTTCCATCATCTCCATAGATGGATGCATAATAGTAACTCTCAATATTAATATTGTTATTTATTTTACTTTTTGTAGAGTTTTGGAGCAACATAAACTCACTAAAGAACAGTGGGAAGACAGAATACAGAAGTGGCACAAGGAACACAGGGGTATGCTCAGGTAATTATCATTTTCACTTCACACATGTGTGCACAGACACTCTCAGGACAGATATAGCCCCAAATTATACACATTAAAGACAAATATACAGTATATTCTTAGCAGTTTGTTATGTGCGTGTCTAAATGTGTTCGTTTACAGAGAGGACTCTGTTATGGAGTATCTGAAGATTGCTCAGGATTTAGAGATGTATGGAGTAAACTACTTTGAGATCAAGAATAAGAAGGGAACAGAACTCTGGCTGGGAGTGGATGCTCTTGGTCTCAACATTTATGAACATGAAGACAAGTATGTCTTATTCTGAAATATTGTTTTCTTTTCAAATTAGGCAGCAGTTAAATAATAATAATTATGATAAATAATTTTTATTTATTTACCGCCTTTCAAATGTTTCCGTTTGCTTGCTTTTTAGCGAGGAACCTTTAATATCTCCCCTTTAGAATTTTTCATCACAAATCAAATAAAACAATAATAATAAAAAAAAATCAATTTTTAGAAAGCAATCTCAATGCTGATTTTAGTTTTTCAGTTATAACCACCTTTGCCAGTTTCATTTAAGTTCTTTTCCACATACACATTTGAGGACCTGGAAACCTCAAACCCATCATGTTCATGTTTTAGTGAGGTTATCTGCTTTCAGTAGAAATTAAGTGACAACCCCAGAGTGGGAAATGCAGGATGAACTCAAGGGTATAGCCCCCCTGACACATTCATAGGGAATTTTCACAGTAATGATCAGCCATTCACATTGCATGACTTTTATTTTTACACTGTTCATAGTCATGAGACCCACAGCATGACACAATATTAAATTAATGTGTTTTTAAAAGAATGTGTGGACATGGCCTAAAATAATAAGGTCTGAAATGCTGTGTCTTAAGGCTCAGATATACTTAATTTTTCCGTGTGCCATTCTGTCTCGCCTACGGTTGAGCGCTCAGCCTTTTAAAGTATAACAAGTAGGGATGTGCAAAACTACCAATTTCATAATCAACTAGTTGGTTGGTTGGTTGTTTGAATGACTATTTGATACTAAGTATAATAATCTATAAATAGGCTCCGCTATGGTCACGTGACTCCGATCAGACGCCATTTAGAGGGATATATGGATGCTAAGTGCAGCACTTCAAAATGGTGACTGACGTATATTCAACAATTAAATAGTCTAAATAACTATAACATTTTATTGCACAAATCTATCAAAGTAAGAAATATGAAAGGCTCAAATACAAATTAGCACAAAACCCCTTATGCACATCCTAAATGCAGAAGGACGCGCTTCAATGTAACCAGAGTGCTTTAGGTCGATCCTCGCTGCACATTCAGAAGCTAAGAGCTGGAAGATAATATTGCGGGTACATGTTTAGTTCATGACATTAAGCAATATAAACCTTTTGTACTTCTCTATTTATTTAAGCAGTGTTTGACAGAATCAACAAAAGACATAAAGCTCTCCACAGCACCTCATAAATACGTAAATATTACTCACAGTAGAGGATTTCATGTCTGACATTGATCGCATTGATATGCATTGTTGATTCAGTGCTTTGATTGATAACAACAGTACATAAAAAGAATAAACCTTAAGCATTAAATAGATGGAACTTCTTTCAGAGGGTTTTACTGTGCTGACTGTTATTCACTATTAAGTACAGCAAGCTATCAAGCAAAAATGCTCTTTAAGAAGTTGTGTCTCTCAATTCATTTGAGAATTATGTGTCCCATTAAAACACCACTAAAAATATTAATGTTAGTGGTCGAACCCACTTATCGACTAGTCAGTTAGACGACTGGTCGGTAAATCAACAACCCTGGCACATACCTTATAACAAAGTTTTGTTGTTTTTTACGACTTTTCATATATATTACAATACATTACATTCCAAGATATAAGAAAAGTTCAAAACAAGACATACATCTATTAAAAAAAGCAATGTTCAATTAATGAAAAGAGCAATCTAATGGTGCACTCAGTAATTGTTTCCTCATTTATAAAATTTTACTTTTAAAGAAATTAATTGTTATTTTGAAACATATGTCCAAAATCATGACCATTTACATGACATAAAGACTTCAGTCATATCAGTTACCTTATAAAAGCATTTTTATTCTACTTGGAGAGGTTCCCCTCAGGGGTGCTGCCATGTTCGGATCACATGACCAGCTGAATACTACTCACTTAATCTGTTATTGGACACTTTTACTCAGGGATTTAAATAATCCTGGCTGGCTGTGAATAATGAATTTCTACAATGGCATCTGAAACATAAAACTATTGAGTTTGAATGATGCTGCATCCATGCCCCTAGCTGTCAGTGTAAGTCTAAGACAATGTGAACAATAACTTTACACCTTTAATAAAAAAAAGAGCCCTATAAGTAAAAAATCTTCAGTTTTAAGCTTTGAATAAGTTCTTCATTGATCAAGTGTTTCCACAGTTCTTGATACAAAATTCATTATACTTGCTTGCTTTTTTAGCAAGGTCCATTTAATATTGCTCTTTTAGAGTTTTTCATCACAGTTTTTCTTTTAATTTATCCTGCAAGGTTTGATGTATTTTTAGGATTTGAGTTTTTCATTCATAACCACCTTTGTCAGTTTTATTAGGTTCTTGTCCAGGTATGGTGCATTCAAGTTATGTCTGAATGTTCGTAATAACAGTTTGAGTGCACATGAACAGCACCACTAGTCGTAGTTACAAGTGGGGAAACTCTGGACTTTCTTCGACCCAGACTTTCCGAGTGGGAGCTGTTGATTTAAGCTCATGGTGGTAGAAATTTTTTTATTGGTAATAATTCTGTTTTACTTGAGGATTTAGACTGTGCAGTTTAGTTTGTATGCTTTTTTTTTTTTTTTTACTGAAGATTTAAAAGAATATTCTAAGAATGATGCTTGGAGTCAGATTTTCTCCTTTCCTTTACATTTGAAATGTACACGTTGTTTCTCAGGTGATATATTCCTACTAGGACCATTTTGATATCAAGTCTCTGCCTAACAAACTGACTGGGCAGGTTTAGGAGATCAAAAACTCATGTTCCAATTAAATTTATGAAACTAAAGTGCCAGGGGTTCGGTGACTGGATCTTCCATCATCAGTCCAGACCCAGTCCTAAAAAATTTACTTCAAAGCCTAAATTTGGTACTGGTTCATGACACAACGATTTTAATCTAAAATGTTAGTCAGATATTCAGAAGCATTCCCTACTGACTTCTCTTCTATCAGAGAGCCTGAGAAGTGCTGTGTACATCAGAAATGGGATATTGTGTTTTGTTTTGATTAGCTTTTGCGCAACTGACCAGGTAAGTGGGATATCAGCCCCTCCACTCTTTAGGTGATAGGTACAGAGAGTTCTCATATTTATTTTTAGCCCTTCTGACATTGCTGTGATTACACTGTTCACAAATGTGTGCCATTGTCATAGGATTATTTTTTTTGGATCCCCCACCTTGGCACGATCTCTCATATCAGTGCTTTTGCAACATTACAACAGTATTTGCATCTCAGAAAATGAGTTATCTCCATGAAATGCATCACTATGCTTTTTAAAGGAAGATCAGGTGTGGTTGGGTGGAGTGAGGTCTTGTCTTGCTTTGTCTTCCCACATTATGTGCTGTGCATGTGTGTGTCTTACAGAGATGTTCAACCACTATACTGAAACCTGGAGCACACCATGACTGTTGCATCATCATATCCATCTCCCCTTAGGACATTTTGTGAGACAAGGCATTCACACAGTTAAATTGTAACGAAATTCATGAGGTAGAAAAGGCCTGTTACTGTTTGTTTTGCATATACTTTATTAGCAAATGCATTCCCGAGGGAAATTGCATCCTTGAAGGATGCATGTGCTTCACACTTTCACACCACATTGGCTTGTGACTTCATTGTGTTTGTCAATACCAGAACTTGCTTATTTTATCCATAGATGTAAGAAATACAACATTTTCAAGTCATGCTGTGGACATGGCATGCTCTAAAGGCATAATGAGAATCGGTGTATATTTTCATACTGTCATACTCAGTGGCAAAATCACATGCACACAAGCTAGAGAATTCAGCTCTTCAGTCTATCCTGAAAAACACAGGAAGGCTGTTAGTTTCAATAATGACATCATTCTGTGTGCTCACCACTTAAGCTGTTGTCAAGAGGCTTACCAGATAAATCTGTCCTCTGTCTATTTTACTAACCATCATTCTCTATCAGGAGGATGGTAAATCAGTTTAGTATGGTGCACAACTTAAAAGATGGTCAGAAGAACTTTTACAGGTCAGAAATTGTGCAGCAATAAAAGGTGCAGTTTGTGACTTTCATAATAGAACATGTACAGTATGTGGGACATTATTAGTGGATGTAAAGCCACCAAATCTGAATTTGAGAAGACCGCTGGCTCGACGGAGTCTAGGCACCATGACATGTCCCTAGCCACAGTTTCTAGGCATTAAGAATTATATGTGACAGGTCAATGTTTATCTCTGTTTTTAAATTAACTTGACTTAAAACAATATTTTTCAGACATACAGATTGAAATGTTTGTCATAATTTGATAGGCACACACAGTTGTCAGGGCTGTTTTAAATTTCTTGGACGCTTTGTCACTTTCTGGAGTCTAGTATTTCTGTTCATGAACAGTAGTAGAATGTGGCTGAGGCTTCTCAGCATAAATAATTATCCAGGGTCTGCACCCCTCTTTTTGTTGTTTCGGTACATTAAGAATAGCTTATATTCTTTTGCCTTTTTACTTGACTTGAATGGAATATAATAGTATACAGAAGCTGGTAGTGTGTATTGCCATGCAAAGCCACATAGGCACTTTGCACCTTATATTTGAGGTTTATGGAGTAAAAATACTTGTTACTGTACTTAATAGGATGCATTATATATCTGAACTTTACTTGTATAAATATTTCTGTTGACTTTGACTTTTATTTTACTAAATTTTAAAGATAAAATTAATACTTTAACTTCAATAAATTTCCCCAATCCTTTCGTAACTTTTGCGACTGAACGCTGCAAAAAGTAACATAGATGCACGTGTTAATTACATGAGGATTGGCTACAGTAAGAATCATCTAAGTCAAATCTTTATCATTTAATTTTTTGGAAAAGGTCAAAAAGATTCAAAAAGTGGCATGAATGATTTGTTTTACGAATCACAAATCTGAATCAAAATCACAAGAAAGCGAGCGTCGAACAGCGGGTGTTGTGTCGTCTCCACTGAGGAAGAGAAGAAAATGTCCTTGTAAGTTTTGTTCTGTTTTGACTTTAAATTTATTTGATTTTGGCTTAAACATTATGAATATTGTGAAATTATGATGAAGTGTGCGATCAGTCTTCCACCTTTTCAAGAGACCTGTTCATATCAAGTCCATCAATGCGGTTATCTTTTATGCTGCCTTCATGTGCTATCAGAATTATTCTAGTTCCCACTTCTGAAGTGGTAATTATGAGTACATTGTGTTCACATGCTTTTTTGTCAGAAAGAACCGGAAGCATGGACGACGGCAGGTTCATTCATACATATTTCTTTAGAAACGTTTATTTTGACACCATAATACATATCACTCATTAACCTTGATTTCACTTGTTTTCATAGTGTTAAAATATACAGCATGCATCGAATGGTTGCTGATATACATAAATGAATATGACCAAATAGGTGTAGCCCAGATGAGATTGAATATGCATATAGAAATACAGACCGCAAGGGGTTAATAAGTTTGGGTTTAAGCTACTAACATCTACATGCTTTTATACACCCTAACTTGCTTGCACTGAAATACCTGCTTATCTTTATTTTATTGTTTTCTGATTGGGTAAATTCTGAAGTTGATTATTCATGAGGGGGCGGGGTTTGGGAGATGTGCGCCGTATTTGCAGCAATGCATGGTGAAAGTGAAAGGAACTTGCAATCCGCTTAGTTCTTTTAAAAATATGATAAAGTACACCCAGTTATTATGGATGACCAATCGTTGTGCTTTTCTGGGATGCTTGTCTAAATGTTTGAAGGTAAATTTTCTGGTTTTTGTGTTTAATACTGTCTGTATTCAATATGGTTAAATTCTGAGGAGAATGCTAATCGCGAATAGCATATTTGCATACATTTAGTGACTGTTAAAGTGTGTGCACATATTATATTCACCCGTTATGTTTGTAATTTATTTGATAAGTTACATGGACTGATTATATATTTTACACAGGAAACGGACAGTTGTTTCTTGAGGCTGTGTTTATGTACGGGGATCATCTCCTCGTCAGTGGGGAAAGATATTCTACAGTTTCTCTGATGATTTGTGGCGTCGAGTATTCTTCACGGGAATCCGTATCTGCTAACTGGTAGCTGATTGAACTTGCAGCTGGTACAGTTGTGCCTGATGTTCGTTTGCAACTGGACATCTTCTCGGGTTGTGAGTACTACCAAGCACGTGCAGTAACTATTTTGTTTGCTTTAAAAGTGAAGCGGCCGTTGTGTTTTTAGGCCACCACGCTCTCAAGTTACGTCAGGCCTGCAACGATTTATTTTGTTTAAGACTGAATGAATGAGAGAGGTGAATGAATGTGTGGGCCCACTTGATTTATTGTCATTAAGGTTCTTCTAACTTGAAATTTCATTGATTTGATTTGTGTGTAAATTGAATTGAGGATTCATATTGGAAATGTTTTAATTTAGTGTTGCAGATTATTTAACTGTTTTCCCCTAAATTGAACATGTTTAATCACAAAAATTGAATACTTTATTTTCATTTAATTTCAGTAAATTGTATATAATTACTCCATTCGCATTTCTGTGTGTTTTTCCTGGCAGTTTACAGTTTACACCGTTATTTATGGGTTTAATCGGTGAGTAAAAGAGCATACATTCTTAGTAGGATAATTTGAAGTAATAATTTTCTACTAAGTGGAGGCACCGCCAAAGCAAGTTGTTGCAAAGTTAATTAACCAAGTAGTCATAAAATAAACCAACACCGGCGTTATTCGTTTTATTATTATTTATTTTAGAACAGACCCAGGGCCCCATCTTGTGTTATATTTACTAAATTGGGTTAGCTACATTCAATATCATAATTAGCACAGGGGGGTTACATAAATGGAGGCACCGCTGGGATAGTTTTTTGGGTTTTATTTTTTGTACTATTGATGCAAGTTTGAATATCTGAGATTAATTTGAGGTAAAGCAGAGCAGCCATGGCTGGCACAGCGAGGACTGAAAGGATGGCTGAACTCTGAAATTGGTGTAGAGGTGAAGGAATTGATCTGGCTCATGCAGTAATGCTATCCGGAGTGCCAGAAGAAGCTGATGTGGCACACGTTGAAGAGACAATGGAGATGATCAAAGCACTTGGTAGAGTGAGAGTAAGAGGGAAAGTATTTAAGCCCAACCAAAATTGCCTCAATGTGTTGTGTGAATGCCGTGAGCCAGTAGATTCCTCAGTACTCCCTCCTGAAGTCGTCCCTTTGAGTGGAGGTAATGCCTGGATGATAACTGTAGCTGATGAGGAAACTGAGACAAATGACCCGGATAGTTTCACAGGGAAATTGTCACGATTATTAAAAGAAGAGGGAAAGACTTGGGAGGATATTCAAGCTGTTAAAGCTTCTAACTTAACATCGGGAAATAGCCCTGAGTCTATCATTAGAGCTGTTGGGGAACTGTTAGAAAAAACAGCAAGACCCCTTCCAGAGAGCAGTGCTTATCGCCGTCTTCGAACCCTGTCAGGTGTAAGCCCTACTCCTGCAGGGGAAGAAACTTTAGACAGTTGGAGCAATCAGGCCAGACTCATGATAGAGAGTGTGACTGCTCAAACAAAGAAAAGAGGAGAAGGATGGTAGAAAGTCTAAAGGGTCCAGCTTTGGAGATCATTCAAGCTGTGAGAATGGCAAATCCAGATGCAAGTCCCATTGAATACATAGAGGCTTTAGAAAGTGCATTTGGAACAGCCGAATCTGGGGAGGATCTGTATTTCACTTTTCGACTGCTGCGTCAGAATCCTGGTGAGTTTCTATCTGCATTTTTGAGAAGAGTGGAGCGATCGCTTACCAAGGTTTTGCAGAAAGGAGGTCTAGATGTCACATTAGCTGATAAAACGTGCATTGAGCAGCTCATCAGAGGGGCAACTGAGTCAGATATTCTGTTGTTGCGGTTAAGACTGAGGGAAAGAAAGAGCCATCCTCCTACCTTTTTGCAGCTCCTTAACGAAATCCGTGAGGAGGAAGAACAGGATGTAGCGAGGCACAAGTTCAGTGTGCCAGTGAAGAGACAGCATGTTAGAGCTGCGCAGATCAGTCAAGATGTAGATTCAGAACAATCAGAACTTTCTGATTTACGCACTGAAATAAATGATTTGCAGTTAATGGTAAGAGAGTTCCAAGGGCGCTCTACACCAACTACTTTGGTAGGTAGTAGTAGTGTTACTACCCCAAAGAAACCAGCTAAAGCAGATCAGAATAGTGAAGTGCAAACTCTGAGAAAGCAAGTGAAGGAGCTTCAGACTCAGTTGACCGCTATGGCAGTAAAGTCTGAGAATGATTTGAGAGAACCCAAGGCACAATCTTTTGACACTTCAGATGGTCCATCTATACACGCAAGAAACATGTCTTTTCAAGATACTGATGACTTTTTTTGTTATCGTTGTGGTCAAGATGGACATATTGCTACCAGATGTAGTGCTGCTGAGAACCCAACGAAAGTAATTCAGAAGTTGCTTCATGTCTTACGAAAGCTCAAAGAAGAAAAGAAATCCACACAGAATAAGTCAATGAGAAACTGTTATGTGAAGAGGAGCACAGTTGAAACCTTGAAGCTAGCATCTAACATTCCAATGGGACTAGTAGGGCCGTCATCTACCATAGATATTAAGATTTGTGGTCATCCCTGTGAAGCTCTGCTTGATAGTGGCTCACAAGTCACAATTATCTTTGAGAAGTGGTACCACAAACATCTGTCGAATGTCCCAATCCATTCTGTTAATGGCCTGGCCATATGGGGACTGAGTGAGTCAAGCTACCCATACAAAGGATATGTTGTGGTAGATCTTGAGTTCCCCAAAGACCTAGGTATTTCAGGGTCTTTATCAGTACTCGCCTTGGTATGTCCAGAACCTCGCAATTCAGACACAGTTCCGGTTATCATTGGGACAAATGCCTATTTGTTCAAACGGCTAGCTGATCTTTATCATGAGATACCAGATACCAGGTCTGCTCAATGTCTTAAGCTACAGCCCATAATTTCACAAGCTCTTCTTAAACAGAAACAACTGTCCGTTGTAAATGATGATGCTGTTGGGCAGGTGAAATGGTTAGGCCGGGTCCACTCACTATGGCTCCTAGGAAAGAGTGTTTGGCTACCTGCAAAGTAGAGAAATTTTCGCAGACAGAAAAAGATATCCTACTTGTTGAGGCACCTAGCTCTTCTGCCTTGCCAGCTGGTATGTTAGTACAGTCTTTTGTACTCCCTTCTTCCCGGGTGGATGAGAAAAGGTTCCCGGTTTTGATGCAGAATGAGTCTTTAAAAGAAATATCCCTGCCTGTGGGCACTGTCCTTGCTCATATGTATTCTACCGATACTGTGACAGTGGCACAGAAGGGTGCTACGAAGACTGCTGATCTAGACCCCAAGCTCTTCAACTTTGCCAACTCACCCCTTTCTGAGGAGTGGAAGAATAGACTGAGTCATAAGCTGGCAGAGCGACAAAATGTTTTTTCCCTTCATGAATGGGACGTAGGTCTGGCTAAAGGTGTAGAACATCAGATCCGGCTCAGTGATACTCGTCCTTTCAGGGAGAGATGACGTCATTTGACCCCAGCTGACATTGATGACGTACGCCGCCATATTCAAGAGTTAATGGCAGCTGGCATTGTGAAGGAGTCTCGCAGTCCGTATGCCTCTCCTATTGTCATAGCACGAAAGAAAAATGGCAGTGTTCGTATGTGCGTGGATTATCGCACGTTAAACAAGCGTACCATTCCTGATCAGTATACGATGCCCCGCATCGAGGATGCCCTAGAGTAATTATCAGGAAGTAGATGATTCACTGTCTTCTGTATTCAATATCTTCACTGTCCTCGACCTCTGGAGTGGATACTACCAAATAGCAATGGCAGAAGAAGACAAGGAGAAGACAGCTTTTATATGTCCCCTTGGGTTTTACCAATTTGAGCGTATGCCGCAAGGCATTACTGGGGCCCCTGCTACGTTTCAGAGGCTTATGGAGAAAGCAGTGGGGGATATACATCTTCTTCAAGTCATTGTCTATTTGGATGACATAATCATTTTTAGTAAGAGCTTGGAAGAACACGAAGAACGCCTTCTAAAAGTTATTGACCGACTGGAGGAGGTTGGATTGAAGATTTCCATAAACAAATGTCAGTTTTGTCAACCTCAAGTGAAGTATGCAGGGCATATTGTGTCGGAAGCTGGCATTGCCACAGATCCGGAAAAGGTTGAGGCGGTAAAACACTGGAAGCAGCCCACTGATCTTAAATCTTTGAGATCCTTTCTTGGATTTTGTGGGTATTATCGGAGATTCATTGCCAATTACTCTGCTATAGTGAGACCGTTAACAGAGCTTACCAAAGGTTACCCACCCACACAACGTAACAGATAACCAGTGACAGACAAGTTAACCGTTTACTTTAAGGAGTCTGAGCCTTTTGGTGAAAGGTGGGATCAAGCATGCTCTGAGGCATTTAGTAAGATACTCTACTATTTGACTAATGCTCCCGTTTTAGTTTTCGCTGACCCAACCAAACCCTACTACATGTTGATGCGAGCAGAAATGGATTGGGAGCAGTGTTAAATCAGGAACATCCAGAAGGTTTGAGACCGGTAGCTTTTGCCAGTAGGAAGCTAAGTCCTTCGGAGCAACGGTATCCTGTCCATCAGTTAGAGTTTCTGGCACTTAAATGGTCTGTGGTGGATAAATTCCACGATTTCCTCTATGGTGCCAGATTCACGGTAAGGACAGATAATAACCCTTTGACTTATGTTCTCACCACAGCAAAACTGAATGCCACTGGACATCGTTGGCTTGCTGCTCTGGCAACATATGATTTCACCATCCAGTACCGTCCGGGACGGCAAAACATTGATGCTGATCTTTTGTCCAGAAAATATTCCACAGAGTCACTGGAGGAGTGGAAGGAAATTCCTTTGTCAGGGATTAAAGCTGTGTGTCAGCAAGTCAATCTGTTCCTCACAAATGGTAGACCAGCTTGGAGTGTCATCCACCGTTATACCAGATGCATATGCATTTCCCACCCATCTGGAGTCAGGTTCTTTTGAGCATATAACACCTCTGCAGTCGAAGAAAGCCCAAGATCTTGATCCTCTCATAAACCCTATGAAGAGAGAAATAGAATCTGGCGAACTAACTACTTTAAGTACGAGCAATGATCCTCACTTGTTTCTTCTGCGGCGTGAACGTGCGAAGTTGGTAATATTGAATGGTTTGCTACACAGAGTGACCGAAAAGTCCTCAGGAAAAGAAATCAAGCAGCTTGTCTTACCTAAAAAATACCAACCTATGGTGTTAAGATCTCTTCACGATGAATCCGGCCATCTTGGAGTTGAGAGGACTACTGAACTTGTCAAGGACCGATTTTACTGGCCTAAAATGAGTTTGGAGATTGAACAATACATTAAAAACTGCGGAAGATGTATTTCCTGGAAGTCATTACCACAGAAATCTCACTGAATCAGATCACAAGTAATGGTCCATTAGATCTTGTGTGCATTGATTTTTTGTCCCTAGAAGCTGATTCTAAGGGAATTGCCAATGTGTTGGTGGTAACTGACCATTTCACTCGGTACGCCCAGGCTTTCCCAACAACAAACCAAAAAGCCATCACTGTAGCCAAGGTATTGTGCGAAAAATACTTTGTGCACTATGGTTTACCAGCCAGAATACATTCCGACCAGGGCACTGATTTTGGGAGTAGATTAATCAAGGAGATATTGTCAATGCTGGGGGTTAGAAAGTCTCATACAACACCTTATCATCCCCATGGAGATCCCCAACCCGAGCGATTTAATCGTACTCTTTTATCAATGCTCGGAACCCTTGACACTTCCCAGAAGCAGAAATGGAGTCAATACATCAGTCATCTGGTACATGCATATAATTGCACGAAAAACGATGCCACTGGCTACTCCCCTTACTTTCTCATGTTTGGTAGGGAAGCTCGTTTGCCAGTTGATATCTGTTTTGGTACCTCACCTGATGGTGAAAATGAGATGCAGTATCAGAGGTACGTAAGTGAGATGAGAAGAGACTTAAGGAAAGCTTATGAACTTGCGTCTGATGCTGCTTACAAGAGTCATCTGAAAAACAAAACAAGATATGACCAAAGGGTTCGGAATCAATCATTGGAGGAAGGTGATCGAGTGCTACTCCGAAATGTTGGAATAACTGGAAAACATAAACTGAAAGACCGTTGGAAGTCGGTACCTTATGTGATTGTTGAGAAGTTGCCAAACTTACCAGTGTACCGTGTCAAGCCTGAACAGGGAGCTGGTATCATCAAGACCCTTCATAGAGACCATCTGTTACCAATTGGGTACCTAGTTAGGCTGTCTACTTCTGTGGAAAAGGAGAGAGTGGCTGAGAAATCTGTCACCAGAACTCAAACTGCACAAAAGCAGACCAGGAAAAGGAAATCCGATTTGTCCAGGTCAGATGATGACAAACAAGCAGAAAGTTCGGATTCTGAAGTTGACTATACTTACCAAACTCATCGCTTCAATGTGGATGAAGTTGAGAAGCAGGAGAACATCCTGAACGTAGGTGATGGAGCAGTGGATGAGGACAAACGAGGTTCTTGTCAGGAGAATGGTTTGGAAGAAACAACCTGGTTGGAGGGCTCTGAAATTGAAGTTACCCATCCATTTCCTGATACTGTGGTGGACACAGAGTTAGAAGGAGACGTCCTTGATTCTAGTGCATCATTAGAGGATGGTGAAGTTTCGGGTTCCCGAGTATCCAGACGAGTTGTGAAGCCAGTCATTCGTTTGACCTACAATGAACCTGGAAAACCCTCAGATATGCCGTTAACTATCAGTCATAGGGGAATGATGATCCAAATCAGTTACTCTGACATTCAAGAGAATTTGAAAAGTACACAGAGAACCCATGCTACTTGTGCAGTCTGTGCCAAACAAACGAACCTTTCCGATAACAGATAGACTCACTGATTGATAAGGGTTTGATGAGGACATCAAGACTTTTAGAAGGGGGAGGGTGTAGCCCAGATGAGATTGAATATGCATATAGAAATACAGACCGCAAGGGGTTAATAAGTTTGGGTTTAAGCTACTAACATCTACATGCTTTTATACATCCTAACTTGCTTGCACTGAAATACCTGCTTATCTTTATTTTATTGTTTTCTGATTGGGTAAATTCCGAAGTTGATTATTCATGAGGGGGCGGGGTTTGGGAGATGTGCGCCGGATTTGCAGCAATGCATGGTGAAAGTGAAAGGAACTTGCAATCCGCTTAGTTCTTTTAAAAATATGATAAAGTACACCCAGTTATTATGGATGACCAATCGTTGTGCTTTTCTGGGATGCTTGTCTAAATGTTTGAAGGTAAATTTTCTGGTTTTTGTGTTTAATACTGTCTGTATTCAATATGGTTAAATTCTGAGGAGAATGCTAATCGCGAATAGCATATTCGCATACATTTAGTGACTGTTAAAGTGTGTGCACATATTATATTCACCCGTTATGTTTGTAATTTATTTGATAAGTTACATGGACTGATTATATATTTTACACAGGAAACGGACAGTTGTTTCTTGAGGCTGTGTTTATGTACGGGGATCATCTCCTCGTCAGTGGGGAAAGATATTCTACAGTTTCTCTGATGATTTGTGGCGTCGAGTATTCTTCACGGGAATCCGTATCTGCTAACTGGTAGCTGATTGAACTTGCAGCTGGTACAGTTGTGCCTGATGTTCGTTTGCAACTGGACATCTTCTCGGGTTGTGAGTACTACCAAGCACGTGCAGTAACTATTTTGTTTGCTTTAAAAGTGAAGCGGCCGTTGTGTTTTTAGGCCACCACGCTCTCAAGTTACGTCACAGGCCTGCAACGATTTATTTTGTTTAAGACTGAATGAATGAGAGAGGTGAATGAATGTGTGGGCCCACTTGATTTATTGTCATTAAGGTTCTTCTAACTTGAAATTTCATTGATTTGATTTGATTTGTGTGTAAATTGAATTGAGGATTCATATTGGAAATGTTTTAATTTAGTGTTGTAGATTATTTAACTGTTTTCCCCTAAATTGAACATATTTAATCACAAAAATTGAATACTTTATTTTCATTTAATTTCAGTAAATTGTATATAATTACTCCATTCACATTTCTGTGTGTTTTTCCTGGCAGTTTACAGTTTACACCGTTATTTATGGGTTTAATCAGTGAGTAAAAGAGCATACATTCTTAGTAGGATAATTTGAAGTAATAATTTTCTACTAAGTGGAGGCACCGCCAAAGCAAGTTGTTGCAAAGTTAATTAACCAAATAGTCATAAAATAAACCAACACTGGCGTTATTCGTTTTATTATTATTTATTTTAGAACAGACCCAGGGCCCCATCTTGTGTTATATTTACTAAATTGGGTTAGCTACATTCAATATCATAATTAGCACAGGGGGGTTACATAAGCAAGCTCTAACAATTATCTGTATTTAAAAAATGAACAAAGCCTGTCCTCATCATATTAAAAGATTAGGACTCCTCCCATTTCGGAAAATCGAGTATCAAAATGATCTCAGTTTCCCACTCGTAATTATGACTTGAGGGGTCATTCTTGTGCAACTTCCGAGTGTGAAACTCAATTTGGTACAATGTGTATGTAATGATCATATGTGCTCATGCCTAACAAATGTCTAACGTTAACATTTGCATTAAACTTTTAACCAGAAACAGATAGTAGCAGGAGAATAATTATTATTTTTCTGAAGAATGGTGCTTGCCTAAGCAAAACTGGGGTGTTTTAGGTGGTTACTTGGGTGTTCTCAGTACACTGCTATTGCCTGGATACTAGGGTGTTCTGGGTGGTTGCTGGGGCATATATGCAGTTGCCAAGGTGCTCTGATCTGTTTTTTAGTGTATTGCAACAGTATGTGATTGCTAGTGTTTACTGGGCAGTGGTTGCCAGGTTGTTGCTATGCTGTTGCTACAGTATGTTGTTCTCTATGTTTTTACCACATTGCTTTCCAGTTGCTATGATGTTCTGGGTGGTTGCCAGTTAGTTGCCATGCTGATCTTAAGGTATTATCTGAATTTTTAGAACATTGCTATGCAGTTGCTATTGTGGGTGGTTTCCGGGTGGTTGCTTACCTGCCCAAATGAAAAGAACCCACCCAGAAGACTCTTTTCTGGTCACTAAATATGGCTCAGGTCCCTCCTTTATTGTTCCAAATTATAATGAACTGTTTTTTCCTTCATATTTATGCTGTGTTCTAGTCCACCTGGGACATTCGTTGTATGAGTTTAGAAGTTGTAATTGTGATATTATGTTCATTCAAGTGATTTTAGTAGAAAAGAATAGGCCCGTTTAGCTCTTTTTTTGCTCTTTTTCACTTTTTTCACTTTTGTTTTTAGCTTTTTTAGCACCAATGCAACAAAATTATATGATTCACATAGTTTAATGCTTTTTATTGATGCTTTATTGATGCAAGTTTTGATTGGTCGGTTGGTCACAGAAAAAAAAAAAACTCCACAGGAAACCGACGTATTACCGCTGGTTATACGCTAGGTGGTACTATGGGTAATTTTCTTTAAGCAGGGTTAGGGTTAAGACTATACAATAATGCAAGACACCTTGATTTCAAACGTTGAACTTTATTTTTTATTTATTTTAACTAAAAACCGGGCTGAGGGATCTGTGAATATTCTTGCTTAAGTGATTTTGCAAGTGATCAAAAAATTATATATATATATATATATATATATATATATATATATATATATATAATTAACCACCTTTCCATTTACCGTCATACAAGTAAACATGCAAGTGGAAAATTACTTACAGAAAACGAAGACATAAAAACAATTATAAATGTAAAAATAATAATTATAATGATGATAATAATCACTGAAATATAAATCATGGTTCGAGGTGAACATGTTTTTGTACTATTTTATGTTTTAATCACAGATGTATAGGCTGTCTATAGATGTCTGAGGTCATTTGCACCACTCACAAATTATACTGTTCTTGCAAAAACATTTCAGAAGACTGAAACAAGAAAGAGTGAGCACCTTTTACATGTGCTTGTTCCACGAGACTGCACACCTCTGAACAAACAGCGTGTCATACATGTGCATAGACAGCATTTGTTCTTAATAATAAAGTGTTTCTTTAAGCGCATGTCTGTGTGTCTATGTCAGATTATTTGTAATATTCATTTGATAATAATAATAGCCTAATAATAATAATAATTGAATACATTAATGGGAAAACGAGCCAAATATCAGCTATTGGCGATCACTCTGACCATCGTCGATCCCCGTGATCATCGTCAGACTAATGTGCATTTCTCTATAAATTATCAAAATGTTCAAACTGTCTCCTTGCTGGTTTTTCGGACACATTCAGAATCATTACCACTTTTGCCGGTGTCACTGCGGCTCGCTTCATGCATGCGCTTGTAAAATTAATATTTAAAGGCTCATTATTTCGGTTTAGTATTTCTCTGTAATGTAGAACAGTGTTAGCAATCTTACTTATAATTTATAATATTTAATCTTACTTATAATATTCTTTCTCAGCCCTGGAACTCAAACCATTTTTTGATTCCCCAAAATATATATGTTTAAGTAATTTATTCATTAATTTAATGAATATCATAAACATGCAACAACTACTTGACTAATTGCTTAAACTAATGCCTACTAATCGACTCGGAAAACTTTTGGTCGGGGGCAGCCCTAGTTCTTTATGTCTTCTGCACTTTGTGTGCGCTATACATGTAGGTTGTGCTTAGTGTTGTGCAATATTTGCCATGTTGGTGCTTGGCCCAGTAATTGCTGCTTGCAGATATATTTAGGGGCCAAGCCTCATAGGGGTTAGCCCCTATTGTATCCATTAATATTATTAAGGGCCAAGCACTGAAGATTTTGTGGCACCTATTGTATCCATTATTATTATTATTTTTTATTATTCCTCCCCAATGGGATTCTACAGCAGCCTATAGAACCATTCTAAGTAAAATTATTAAATTTGGCACACTGATAGGGTTAGGCATGAATTTCACTGGAGTGAGGAGCGTGTTTCACGAGACTGCGCTCAAGCGCCCCACTCCTGCCACTCACGAGGCACTCGCATTCTGCTCCAAACAGAATGCACTAGATTTTGCATGTGGACACATTAATATGTGTGTGCTTCTACACTGGCAAATATCAGGTGTTGGCAGCTGTATTAGGACCAAGACTTTAAACAGAGTGGATTAACAAAGATGAGGCAGCAGTTAAACTCTGTGTGATTAACGAGCTGCTGGTGACAGGTGCTGATTCCAACAACAGTTTAAAAGCACAGATTAGTCTCACTGAAAAACTGCTGTAAACTAAAATAATTTTATTAGGCTACCGCTAATGTCTGTAAGGTTTACTGTTGATTTGCACGGGATATGCAAATTTCTGCATTTGCTGTCACACGTAACTGACCCATCAGAAAATGTATGCTATTTAGCTGTGCTGATTAATTATGAAATGAGTATTAAACATGTTCATATATATATATATGGGATTATTAAGAGAAATAGACTTGAAAATCTGGCAAAATACCACAGAACTGGTTACACTGACAAGCCAGTATTCCTATTGTACACTCTTGAATGAAAAAAAATATAGACAATCTTTTCACATTATGTAATTTTATTTGTCCCTCCGGAAAACATGAGGCTAAATTTTTTTCCACATTAACACAAAATTAGCACTTGTGTCATTTTCTATTTTCCTAATCAAAAGACAGTTCATTTGTTTCTCATGCATCAATCAAAACACAACAGCCAGCCCTAGATTAAGTTATGAAACATCCACTTTAGACACTTGGTGAACTTTAGAAACAATTACTTAAAGGGTTAACAGGCTGGACAGTGCAGATTCACTGGCATTTTACCAACATTTCAATTCGCATTGGATAACAATAACGGGTTCTTTTTGCAGAGCATTTGATAGGTAAAAAGACTCTATTATCTTTACCAATGAGGGAACTGGAAAAATTATTGACATGAATGATTAGCACAGGATTAAAATAAACTAGATAAAAAGTTTGGCACTACAAACTTTGATGTTGGCTTGAGAAAGACTAGTCTGAAAGTTTGAAGTAGTTGTAAAAGCTTGAAGTTTGAATGTTTGAAGTTTGAAGTTTAAGTACTAGTTTTAAAAGTTCAGAGTTTAAAGATCATAAGACCATTCAGTCTATCAGATAGATAGTTAGATGCTAGCATGTTTTTAGCATGTTTTAGCACTTCGCTAGGTGTTGCTAGCATGTGCTAGCACTATGCAAGCATTTTTTTATTGTTTTAGCACTTTGCTAAACATTGTTAGTGTGGCAAAGGAGAGTACAAGGAATTCACACTCCAAGGTTAAACTAACGACTCCCCCTCTCACATGTGCACGCACGCCAAATCTATGGTGATTCACAGCACAACAGGGAAAATGAAACACCACCACCAGCAGTCCAACCCCCAGCTGCCCAGGCCTCAGCTCCTATAACAAATCAAAACACAAAATGAATAAAGTTCCCCACACAATTAACAAAGAAAATAAGTCCTAAAGAAAATTATCATTTAAACAAAAATGACACAGAATGCAATATTACTCAATGAGCATTATGGACATACATAAACACAAATTAGGGAAAAATTTTTAAAAAACACTAATTCAAACCGCATGGGCTGAAACGGGAACTTATCTCAGAGGAGCCAAACAGGATACTGTTACTTCCAACAAGTCTGAAACAGATCACAAAACGTCTAGGTTACGTATGTAACCTCCGTTCCCTGATGGAGGGAACGAGACGTGTCGGAGAAGTGACACTAGGGGTCTCTCTTGAGCACCGAAATATGCCTCTGACTTATGAAAAAAGGCTGATGAGAAGTTGGCAGACTGTATTTGCATACCCCGCCCCCGGACATACGGGCATTTAAGCGGGCAAATACGGGAGTTCATTCAGGATTTTTGTGAGGAGCAGGAAATGGTCCGGCCACAACAGCTGCTCGGCTCAGCGACGTGGTGGGGAGGACACAACATCTCGTTCCCTCCATCGGGGAGCGGAGGTTACATACGTAACCTAGATGCCCCCCTTCTGTCGCTATCTCGATGTTGTGTCGGAAAAGCGACACTAGGGGTCCCACTTAAATCATGCCATGCGCTGAGCCGTGTACGTGAACTGCTGATACAGAAGCGGGCAGGTATTCTTACGTGCAAACGCGACCAGCTGTATCAGGCTGCACGTACCCTTTCCCAATGCCCAATTAAAGTCATCAGAATCCTTCTAGTTACCCTAGTGAGGGGAACAAGGTGACGCTTGCCAACCTGGGTATGTCCCAAGCCTGTCTGGGCCTCTTTTCTCTCTATGTTTCTCGCATAGAGTAATCAAGGCCGGGGCCCTTACATGCATTAAGGGAAGGGGGTCTTACCCAGTTTCCTATTCTTTCAGGGGGCGAAGACCCTGCGGAGACCACACCTACCCTGCCGGGGAGGTAAAGGTGGCGAATACATCACATGGCCGCTTAGGTCATATGTGGGAAAGTTGGCGCGGTTGTAGATCCAGCCTCAGAGAGGGGGGGAGTTGCTACATCATGGCGACTGAGGCAGATGGAACTGCCTAAGGGAGACACGGGAGTCCACTCATAAGGGGACAGTACCACGGGAAATACACACAGGGGGAGTCCGCATAGGAGGCCTTTTACCTGTGGAGCACCTATTCCAGTACAGGGTAGAGTACCCATAGTGGATTGGGTCGGCGAGTTCCTTCGCTGAACTGCGGACCCATGAGGGCTAGGGATGAATCATCCAGGGATCTGAGAGATGGGATCTCCTGGGGAAAAAAGGCGCACTATTTTAACTCGGCTGAGGGAAAGGGCGCTAGTCGCAAGCAATTCACCCGGCCAGTTCGTCAGCGTGTTACCGAGTTCTACGTGCTCGGACCTGAGAGAACACGAGATGATACCGACTCAATCCGGAGATTGTAAAATCTTGCAAAAGCATTAGGTGTTGCCCACCCTGCTGCTCTACAGATGCCTGCTAGGATGGTGCCCCTGGCCAGTGTCCACAAGGACACAACACTTCTGGTTGAGTGTGCTTGAACCCACAAGGGGGGCACGGCCTGGGTGTGATAAGCCAATGAAATGGCGTTTGGAGACAGCATTCCCTTTCTGCTGTCCCCCGAAGCAGACAAAGAGCTGCTCAAAACATCTAGAGCTCTGCGTGCGGTCCAAATAGATACGCAAAGCATGTACCGGACACAGCAACGAAAGGGCTGGGTCTGCCTCCTCCCGGGGCAGCGCTTGCAGGCTCACTACCTGATCTCTGAAGGGCGTGGTAGGAACCTTGGGCACGTAGCCCGGTCGCGGTCTTAGGATCACGTATGTGTCTGCCGGACCGAACTCCAGGCAAGTGTCGCTGACAGAGAACGCTTGCAGGTCCCCGACCCTTTTGATGGAGGCAAGCGCAATCAGCAGGGCCGTTTTTAGAGAGAGGTCCCAGAGTCCAGCTGAGTCTAGCGGCTCGAAGGGGGTTCTCTGGAGGCCTGTGAGGACCACTGAGAGATCCCAGGAGGGGAACAGGCTTGTCCGGGAGAGATTTAGCCTCCGGGCGCCCCTTGGGAACCTAATAATTAAGTCGTGCTTACCCAGAGACTTGCCGTCTACTGTATCGTGGTGAGCCGCTATGGCGGAGACATACACCTTGAGGGTGGAAGGGGACAGCCTTCCCATCCAGCCTCTCCTGTAGGAACAAAAGCACTGACCTAACTGCGCACCTCTGTGGGTCTTCAGCTCGGGAAGAACACCAAGTCGCTGCTGGCTCCAAAGGAGGACACGACGGGCAAGTCTTGACATGTGGTGGGAGCGTACTCCGCCTTGGCGATTTATGTACGCCACCACTGCGTTGCTGTCTGACCTAACCAGGACATCTTTGTCCCGAAGTAAGGGGAGAAACTTCCTCAGGGCAAAGAAAACAGTCAGCAACTCTATGCAATTGATGTGCCACCACAGCTGGGCCCCTTTCCAACAGCCCACGGCTGCGTGCCCATTGCACACGGCGCCCCAACCCGATCTGGAGGCGTCAGTAGTGACCAGAACTCCATGCCGAGAAAAGAGATGCTCTGAAAGAGTGAGCTTGCTCTTTTCCCCATTGACCTGAAGTCCCAAACGGCTGAGGTGCCTGAGCACCTGGTCTCTGTGCGCACATAGTAACTCTCGCGAGGGGGCCAGGATGAGCCAGTCGTCGAGGTAGTTGAGTATGCGAATGCCGGCTTCTCGGAGCGGGGCAAAGGCTGCCTCTGTGACTTTAGGGGGAGGACTTTGTACTGATACGCCTGGCCGTCGAACGCGAACCGTAGGAAGGGTCGATGTCACTGCAGAATCAAGACATAAAGTATGCGTCCTTCAGGTCTACCGCTGCAAACCAATCTAGACGTCGGACACAAGTCAGAATCTGTTTCTGCGTGAGCATTTTGAATGGGAGTTTGAGCAGAGCCCGGTTGAAAAGATTGGCCACGCCTTTCTTGGGTACAATGAAGTAAGGGCTGTAGAAACCCTTCTTCATTTCGGTTGGAGGGACAGGCTCTATCGTGTCTTTGAGTAAAAGAGTGGTGATTTCCGTGGCAGGGAATTGGCATGTTCGCCGTGTACTGTGGAAAAATAGACACCCACGAAGGGGGGCGGGGGCCTGGCAAACTGAATTGCATAACCGAGTCGAATGGTCCGGTGCAGCCAGCCTGACTGGTTGGGCAGTGAAAGCCACGCCTCTAAACTCCGTGCCAGGGGCACCAAGGGGACGGGTATTTTGGACGTACCCGGCGGGGCTTCGCAGCGGGGCGGAGCAGGTAGTGTGGCGTCGGGAGGCAAGGGTGCGTCCCGAGGCTTTGGTGCTGAGAAAAAACTCAGACCCAAAACGGGACCGGGGGCGCGAGGCCCAGACCCCAGGAACCATGGTGGAAAGGCATCTTGAAAAAGACGCGTTCTGAAAAGGACGTTCAACGCCACTGTGTTTTGCTCTTTTAAGAGGAAATTACTCTTTTAAATAAAATCATGTTTGTCTGCGCTGTCGAAGCGCCCAGGGGCAACAATGCACAGCCGTGCAAGGGAGGAGAACTGTTATGCGCTGTCAATCCAACAGCATGCAGAGCGTCAGAGGAATAAGCAGGAACTGTGTGTGTGACTTGCAGCAGACTGCATGCACTACCATCGGCTCCGAAGAAATTTTCTGAATGAACTCCCGTATTTGCCCGCATATTACGCACTGTGAATGAGCAGTGATCAAACCCACCAATGGCCAGAAAACAAAGGCTCTCCAAACCCCACTCTCTGACACTGATGTGTAACACTGAAGTAAAAGGTGTGGTTACTCAATAACAATTCCTGGTGGAAGAATGGCATCTATATATATACTCTTTCCCCAACACTAATTAGCCATTGGGAGAACAACCAATGCTGCCCAACTGATTAATCATCAGGAAGTGGAGGTGGAGTTACCACTTACCCTGCCACATTCACATGATGATAGAATGTTTCTAGCATGATATATCACTCCGCTAGGTGTCAAACGTGCCAAACAGGACGTTTCTACAATGTTCTGGTGCAGAGATATGTGTTTTGCTGCTTGGTTACGCAGTTGACAATGTGATAACAAGAAGTCCTGTTTGCTGTTCTGAGTCAAACAACCAACATTGAAGTCTCTATGACATTCTGATCCTGAGACCGATCTAAGTGATGTTAAATGAGAGTCAATGGGGTTTGGTTGCTAGGGTTCTCTAAATCAGGGATGGGCAACTTTGAAGGGGCGAGGGCCAAATAATTTTCTCCATTCTACCAAGTGTCTCAATTTCCTCATTATAGTGGGTAATCTATGCACAACTAATGAACTGTGCTTTAAAAGACTTTGTAAACTGTATTAACATTTTTATTTAACAATATTTATAAAAACTAATATAATTATTTTGTAACTTGCGTTTTTACTGAAACATGCTGTTCACATATACAAATTCATGTTCAATTGCTAAGCAATATACTTCAGACTTTTACTTTTACAGTCTATATTTACAACCCCACCTCATTAAACAGCTTATAGGTATTAGTTAAAATCTAAATATTATCATCAACAATGCAGGATACAAAAACATATCATTTCAGTGCATTAATACATTTCAGCACCACAACATACATAGAAAAGAAGCCTGAAGCGTGTTTATGCCTTCTGTTGGTGGCTCATATTTGAATTTTGACAGTTAGTGTTGGCTCATCTGAACATTCCATCAATGTAAGTGAATGGGATTTTACCAGTTTTTGATCATCCGCTGTGGGAATACTGTAAGTCAGATCAGTTAGAAAAGATATAGCACACTATTTGGGATAAGTCTGAAGGTCTGAAAGTTTGGTGCTTGTAGCTTAAAAGCTCTAGGAGGAGTTAGTCATGATTATTTTAGTCTCAGAAGAATAATAATAACTAGAATGTACATTTCCTGAAGAAAATGTGAGTGGTGCTTGCAGTGGCAAAACTTGTCAAATAGCATGTTATAACTTGAAAAGAACTAAAATTATGGTCATAAAACGTTTCTGGCATGTGTTATTCATGATGTTTGCATGTAGGTGTTATGTTTGTGTTAACATGATGTTAGCAAGTTTTTAGCATGTTTTAGCACTTCGCTAGGCGATGCTAGCATGTTTTAGCACTTTGCTAGCCGATGCTAACATGTGTTAGCATGTTGCTAGCACATATTTAGCATGTTTTAGCATTTTGCTAGGCAATGGTAGCATTATTTAACATGATGCTAGCACGTTTTTAGCATGTTTTAGCACTTAGCTAAGTGATGCTAGCATGTGTTAGCATTATGCTAGCTCGTTTTTAGCATGTTTTAGCACTTCGCTAGGTGATGCTAACATGTGTTAGCATGATTTTAGCACGTTTTTAACATGTTTTAGCACTTCGCTAGGCAATTCTAGCATGTGTTAACATAATGATAGCACGTTTTTAGCATGTTTTAACACATCGCTAGGTGATGCTAGCATGTGTTAGCATGATTTTAGCACGTTTTAGCATTTTTTAGTACTCCGCTAGGTGATGCTAGCATGTGTTAGCATGATGCTAAGACGTTTTTAGCATGTTTTAGCACTTAGCTAGGTGATGCTAGCATGTGTTAGCATGATGCTAGCTTTTTTTTTAGCATTTTTTAGCACTTCGCTAGGCGATGCTAGCACGTTTTTAGCATGTTTTAGCACTTCGCTAGGCGATGCTAGCATGTGTTAGCACGTTTTTTGCATGTTTTAGCACTTCGCTAGGCAATGCTAGCTTGTGTTAGCATGATTTTAGAACGTTTTTTAAATTTTTTAACACTTCGCTAGGCAATACTAGCATGTGTTAGCATGATGCTAGCACGTTTTTAGCATGTTTTAACACTTCGCTAGGTGATGCTAGCATGTGTTAACATGATGCTAGCACGTTTTTAACATTTTTTAGCACTTCGCTAGGTGATGCTAGCATGTGTTAGCATGATGTTAGCACGTTTTTAGCATGTTTTAGCACTTCACTAGGTGATGCTAACATGTGTTAGCATGATGCTAGCACGTCTTTAGCACGTTTTAGCACTTCGCTAGGCGATGCTAGCATGTTTTTAGCATGTTTTAGCACTTCACTAGGTGATTTTAGCATGATGCTAGTACATTTTTAGCTTGTTTTAGCACTTCGCTAGTCAATGCTAACATGTGTTAGCACGTTTTAGCATGTTTTAGCACTTCGCTAAGCGATGCTAGCATGTGTTAGCATGATGCTAACACGTTTTTAAAAATTTTTAAGCACTTCGCTAGGTGATGCTATCATTTGTTAACATGATGCTAGCACGTTTTTAGCATTTTTTAGCACTTCGCTAGGCAATGCTAGCATGTGTTAGCATGATGCTAGCACGTTTTTAGCATGTTTTAACACTTCACTAGGTGATGCTTGCATGTGTTAGCATGATAATAGCACGTTTTTAACAATTTTTAGCACTTCGCTAGGTGATGCTACCATGTGTTAGCATGATGTTAGCACGTTTTTAGCATGTTTTAGTACTTCACTAGGTGATGCTATCATGTGTTAGCATGATGCTAGCACGTTTGTAGCATGTTTTAGCACTTCGCTAGGCGATGCTAGCATGTGTTAACATGATGTTAGCACGTTTTTAGTATTTTTCAGCACTTCGCTAGGCGATGCTAGCACGTTTTTAGCATGTTTTAGCACTTCGTTAGGCGATGCTAACATGTGTTAGCATGATGTTAGCACGTTTTTAGCATGTTTTAGCACTTCGCTAGGCGATTTTAGTATGATGCTAGTACATATTTAGCTTGTTTTAGCACTTCGCTAGTCAATGCTAGCATGTGTTAGCATGGTGCTAGCACGTTTTTAACATGTTTTAGCGTGTGGCTATGAAGATTTTAGGTCATTACTTTTTGGCTGCTTGATAAAATAAATCCTCTGAGGGAGAGAGAGAGGGAGAGATGCAGGGCTGACAGGCCCTTTTTGTCTGTGTGTGTGAAAATGTCAGTTGGGATTTAAATTTCTGAACATTCCGCAATGTTAAGTCAATGGGAGTTTTTTCCGAGTTTGATTGTCATTTAAGTTTAAATAGGATTTCAGTAAGTTGGCTCTCACAAGCCAACTTATTATTATTATTATTATTATTATTATTATTATTAAGTTTAAGTACAGTATCAGTAAGTTGGCTCTCACAAGCCAACTTTTTTGTGTTCACACAGTTTTATGTTCCTTGCCACAGTCGCCTACAGCTTGCTCACTGGGGTTCTTAATACAATTATCATTTAATTATTTTTAAACACTATTAAAAATCGTATTTTATCGAAATTACACAATGATGATTAATCGACTTTATAGACATTACAGTTTTATCATCTGTTAATGCTGATATTCTGTAAAGCTGCTTTGAAACGATGTGTGTTGTGAAAGGCGCTATACAAATAAAATTGACTTGACTTGACATGCCAACTTAATAATAATAAGTTTAAATAGAATTTCAGTAAGTTGGCTCTCACAAGCCAACTTAAGTTTAAATACAATATCAGTAAGTTGGTTCTCACAAGCCAAATTAATAAGTTTAAGTACAATATCAGTAAGTTGGCTCTCACAAGCCAACTTAACTAGATAGGTACATTTCCTGAAGAAAATGTGAGTGGCGCTTGCCATGGCAAAACTCGTCAAATAGCATTTTATAACTGCTGAGATGTGTGATTTGTTACTCGGTTGCTAGGGTACCCCCATCTGGTTGCTAGGCAGTTACCATAGTGATACTTATCAAGACTCCTTGCCATCCTGATTGAAATAAATCAACCCATAAGTCTCTACGATTTCTGGTGCAGAGATATGTGATTTGTTACCTGGTTGCTAGGGTAACCCCATCTGGTTGCTAGGCAGGTACCATAGTGATAATTATCAAGACTCCTTGCCATCCTGATTGAAATAAATCAACCCAGAAGTCTCTCTGATTTTCTGGTGCAGAGATATGTTATTTCAAGTCAAGTCAAGTGGTTTTTATTGTCGTTTCAACCATATACAGTTAGTACAGTACACAGCAAAACGAGACAACGTTCCTCCAGGACCATGGTGCTACATAAAAACAACAAAGGACCAACACAGGACCACATGAGACAACACAACGAAATAAAATACCTATATAAATTACCTATTTATACCTATATAAAGTGCACGTGTAAACATGTGCAAAGTACGGGACAGTACAACAAATTACTGACAATGAACAGGACAATAGACACAGTGCAGCGCCGACCAGTACTCAGTAGTGCAAAAAGATGAGTTTCTAAAAACGTAAACATAACATACTATGAGATAGTGTTCTATGCACATAGCAGTTATTGATGTAGCAGACAGTTATAAAGTGACAGTAATTAAAGTGCAACTTAGGACACGTGTGTGTGTGTGTGTGTCAAACCAGTCTCTTGAGTATTGAGGAGTCTGATGGCTTGGGGGAAGAAGCTGTTACACAGTGTGGCCTTGAGGGCCCGAATGCTTCGGTACCTCTTGCCAGATGGCAGGAGGGTAAAGAGATTGTGTGAGGGGTGTGTGGGGTCGTCCACAATGCTGGTTGCTTTGCGGATACAATGTTTTTTGTAAATGTCTTTGATGGAGGGAAGAGAGACCCCAATGATCTTCTCAGCTGTCCTCACTATCCTCTGCAGGGCTTTGCGGTCCGAAACGGTGCATGTCCCAAACCAGGCAGTGATGCAGCTGCTCAGGATGCTCTCAATAGTCCCTCTATAGAATGTAGTGAGGATGGGGGGTGGGAAGTGTGCTTTCTTCAGCCTTCGAAGAAAGTAGAGACGCTGCTGGGCTTTCTTGGTGATATAGCTGGTGTTGAGGGACCAGGTGAGGTTCTCCGCCAGGTGAACACCAAGGAATTTGGTGCTCTTGACAATCTCCACAGAGCCGTCGATGTTCAGCAGAGTGTGTTCACCTTGTGCTCTCCTAGTCAACAACCATCTCTTTTGTTTTGTCGACATTCAGGGACAGGTTGTTGGCTCTACACCAGTTTCGTCAGCCGCTGCACCTCCTCTCTGTATGCTGACTCATCGTTCTTGCTGATGAGACCCACCACGGTCATGTCATCGGCGAACTTTATGATGTGGTTTGAGCTGTGCATTGCTGCACAGTCATGAGTCAGCAGAGTGAACAGCAGTGGACTGAGCACACAGCCCTGGGGGGCCCCAGTGCTCAGTCTGGTGGTGGTGGAGATGCTGTTCCCGATCCGGACTGACTGAGGTCTCCCAGTCAGGAAGTCCAGGATCCAGTTGCAGAGGGAGGTGTCCAGGCCCAGCAGGTTCAGCTTTCCAATCAGGTGCTGGGGAATGATTGTGTTGAATGCTGAGCTGAAATCTATGAACAGCATTCGAACGTATGAGTCCTTATTGTCTAGGTGGGTGAGGGCCAGATGGAGGGTTGTGGCGATGGCATCATCCGTTGAACATTTGTTTGTTACTTTGTTGCTAGGGTAACCCCTTCTTGTTGCTAGGCAGTTACCATAGTGATTCTAATCAAGTCTCTTTGCCATCCTGATTGAAATAAACCAACCCAGAAGTGTCTACTTTTCTCTGATGCAGAGATATGTGATTTGTTACTCGGTTGCTAGGGTAAACCCATCTGGTTGCTAGGCAGTTACCATAGTGATACTTATCATGGCTCCTTTCCATCCTGATTGAAATAAATCAACTCAGAAGTCTACGATTTTCTGGTGCAGAGATATGTGATTTGTTACCCGGTTGCTAGGGTACCCCATCTGGTTGCTAGGCAGTTACCATAGTGATACGTATCATGTCTCCTTGCCATCCTGATTGAAATAAATCAACCCAGAAGTCTCTACGATTTCTGGTGCAGAAATATGTGATTTCTTACTAGGATGCTAGGGTAAACCCATGTGGTTGCTATGCAGTTACCAAGGTATTACAATACATGGCTCCTTTCCATCCTGAGTGAAATAAGTCAACCCGGAAGTCTCTACTATTTTCTGGTGCAGAGATAAGTGATTTGTTACTCGGTTGCTAGGGTAACCCCATCTGGTTGCTAGGCAGTTACCATAGTGATACTAATCATGTCTCCTTGCCATCCTGATTGAAATAAATCTACCCAGAATTCTCTATGATTTTCTGGTGTTGAGATATGTGATTTGTCACCCGGTTGCTAGGGTAAACCCATCTGGTTGCTAGGCAGTTACCATAGTGATACGTATCATGTCTCCTTGCCATCCTGATTGAAATAAATCAACCCAGAAGTCTCTACGATTTTCTGGTGCAGAAATATGTGATTTGTTACTCGGTTGCTAGGGTAACCCCATCTGGTTGCTAGGCAGTTACATAGTGATACGTATCATGTCTCCTTGCCATCCTGATTGAAATAAATCAACCCAGAAGTCTCTATGATTTTCTGGTGCAGAGATATAGTTATTGCTAAACGGTTGCTAGGGTACTCTGTTTAGTTGCTAGGGAGTAGCTTGGCAGCTGCCAATAATGAATCTCCAAAGGCTGCTTGTCAGTGTGAATGATATAAACCAACCCCCATGTCTGTACGTTGTTCTGATGCAGAGATATAGGTCTTTCTAAACGGTTGCTAGGGTACTCTGTTTGGTTGCTAGGGCGTGGCTTTTCAGCTGCCAATCATGAATCTCCAAAGGCAGCTTGTCAGTATGAATGATATAAACCAACTCCCATGCCTCTGTGACATTCAGAATGGAAGATATTTCTCTATGGATTTTGGTTGCTAAGGTGCTCTGACAATGGTTGCTAGGGAGGGGCTAGGAAGTGTTGAGGTGATTCATGATTGGCTGTTTGCTGTCCCGAGTCAAACGAGGCCACCCTTGTGTTTCTATGACACTTCTATTCGGAGATATCCCTTTGATGTCTTTCATTAGAAGTCTATGGGACTTGTTGTTAAGGTGCTCGAAATGGTTGCTAGGGCGTGCCTTGATAGCTTGACAATGATCCTGAGAGACTGATTGGTCGTCTGTGTAAAATGAGCCTGCCCCTTGTCTCTATGACACTGTGATCCAGAGCTATGTTCAATACAAAATCCCTATGCAATGTGTAGGACGTCCTACACAATTGTAAGTCAATGGGGCAACTTTGGGCAGCTCCTGCCCCCCAGGGGTGCAACTTTTACCCCATATTGAGGTATGCTCTTACAGAGCCTGACAGCCTCTTCAAATGTGGCAAATCACACGTTTCTGTGAAATCCTCGCTCGGAGCTGTGACTCGTCAAAGTTTGTTGCAATGTTAAGTCTATGGGACTTTTTTGGCCGCTTTTTTCCCCTGGGGCAAACATCGTACACCCGATCGCTTAGAAAAGATATAGCACACCTCTCCTCAATGAGCCGCACGATTTGACACTGCACTCAGCGGTCTGTGACAAAAGCTGCGGGAGGAGTAGCATGCCAAACTTTGTGTGGAATAATAATAATAATAAGAAAAATAAGTATGCAAGAGAACAATAGTGATGCTTTGCCTTTGGCAAGCACCACTAATTATAATAATAAGTATGCAAGAGAACAATAGTGATGCTTTGCCTTTGGCAAGCAGGTGAGGTTCTCCGCCAGGTGAACACCAAGGAATTTGGTGCTCTTGACAATCTCCACAGAGCCGTCGATGTTCAGCAGAGTGTGTTCACCTTGTGCTCTCCTAGTCAACAACCATCTCTTTTGTTTTGTCGACATTCAGGGACAGGTTGTTGGCTCTACACCAGTTTCGTCAGCCGCTGCACCTCCTCTCTGTATGCTGACTCATCGTTCTTGCTGATGAGACCCACCACGGTCATGTCATCGGCGAACTTTATGATGTGGTTTGAGCTGTGCATTGCTGCACAGTCATGAGTCAGCAGAGTGAACAGCAGTGGACTGAGCACACAGCCCTGGGGGCCCCAGTGCTCAGTCTGGTGGTGGTGGAGATGCTGTTCCCGATCCGGACTGACTGAGGTCTCCCAGTCAGGAAGTCCAGGATCCAGTTGCAGAGGGAGGTGTCCAGGCCCAGCAGGTTCAGCTTTCCAATCAGGTGCTGGGGAATGATTGTGTTGAATGCTGAGCTGAAATCTATGAACAGCATTCGAACGTATGAGTCCTTATTGTCTAGGTGGGTGAGGGCCAGATGGAGGGTTGTGGCGATGGCATCATCCGCTGAACATTTGTTTGTTACTTTGTTGCTAGGGTAACCCCTTCTTGTTGCTAGGCAGTTACCATAGTGATTCTAATCAAGTCTCTTTGCCATCCTGATTGAAATAAACCAACCCAGAAGTGTCTACTTTTCTCTGATGCAGAGATATGTGATTTGTTACTCGGTTGCTAGGGTAAACCCATCTGGTTGCTAGGCAGTTACCATAGTGATACTTATCATGGCTCCTTTCCATCCTGATTGAAATAAATCAACTCAGAAGTCTACGATTTTCTGGTGCAGAGATATGTGATTTGTTACCCGGTTGCTAGGGTACCCCATCTGGTTGCTAGGCAGTTACCATAGTGATACGTATCATGTCTCCTTGCCATCCTGATTGAAATAAATCAACCCAGAAGTCTCTACGATTTCTGGTGCAGAAATATGTGATTTCTTACTAGGATGCTAGGGTAAACCCATGTGGTTGCTATGCAGTTACCAAGGTATTACAATACATGGCTCCTTTCCATCCTGAGTGAAATAAGTCAACCCGAAGTCTCTACTATTTTCTGGTGCAGAGATAAGTGATTTGTTACTCGGTTGCTAGGGTAACCCCATCTGGTTGCTAGGCAGTTACCATAGTGATACTAATCATGTCTCCTTGCCATCCTGATTGAAATAAATCTACCCAGAATTCTCTATGATTTTCTGGTGTTGAGATATGTGATTTGTCACCCGGTTGCTAGGGTAAACCCATCTGGTTGCTAGGCAGTTACCATAGTGATACGTATCATGTCTCCTTGCCATCCTGATTGAAATAAATCAACCCAGAAGTCTCTACGATTTTCTGGTGCAGAAATATGTGATTTGTTACTCGGTTGCTAGGGTAACCCCATCTGGTTGCTAGGCAGTTACATAGTGATACGTATCATGTCTCCTTGCCATCCTGATTGAAATAAATCAACCCAGAAGTCTCTATGATTTTCTGGTGCAGAGATATAGTTATTGCTAAACGGTTGCTAGGGTACTCTGTTTAGTTGCTAGGGAGTGGCTTGGCAGCTGCCAATAATGAATCTCCAAAGGCTGCTTGTCAGTGTGAATGATATAAACCAACCCCCATGTCTGTACGTTGTTCTGATGCAGAGATATAGGTCTTTCTAAACGGTTGCTAGGGTACTCTGTTTGGTTGCTAGGGCGTGGCTTTTCAGCTGCCAATCATGAATCTCCAAAGGCAGCTTGTCAGTATGAATGATATAAACCAACTCCCATGCCTCTGTGACATTCAGAATGGAAGATATTTCTCTATGGATTTTGGTTGCTAAGGTGCTCGACAATGGTTGCTAGGGAGGGGCTAGGAAGTGTTGAGGTGATTCATGATTGGCTGTTTGCTGTCCCGAGTCAAACGAGGCCACCCTTGTGTTTCTATGACACTTCTATTCGGAGATATCCCTTTGATGTCTTTCATTAGAAGTCTATGGGACTTGTTGTTAAGGTGCTCGAAATGGTTGCTAGGGCGTGCCTTGATAGCTTGACAATGATCCTGAGAGACTGATTGGTCGTCTGTGTAAAATGAGCCTGCCCCCTTGTCTCTATGACACTGTGATCCAGAGCTATGTTCAATACAAAATCCCTATGCAATGTGTAGGACGTCCTACACAATTGTAAGTCAATGGGGCAACTTTGGGCAGCTCCTGCCCCCCAGGGGTGCAACTTTTACCCCATATTGAGGTATGCTCTTACAGAGCCTGACAGCCTCTTCAAATGTGGCAAATCACACGTTTCTGTGAAATCCTCGCTCGGAGCTGTGACTCGTCAAAGTTTGTTGCAATGTTAAGTCTATGGGACTTTTTTGGCCGCTTTTTTCCCCTGGGGCAAACATCGTACACCCGATCAGCTTAGAAAAGATATAGCACACCTCTCCTCAATGAGCCGCACGATTTGACACTGCACTCAGCGGTCTGTGACAAAAGCTGCGGGAGGAGTAGCATGCCAAACTTTGTGTGGAATAATAATAATAATAAGAAAAATAAGTATGCAAGAGAACAATAGTGATGCTTTGCCTTTGGCAAGCACCACTAATTATAATAATAAGTATGCAAGAGAACAATAGTGATGCTTTGCCTTTGGCAAGCACCACTAATAATAAGTATGCAAGAGAACAATAGTGATGCTTTGCCTTTGGCAAGCACCACTAATAAGTATGCAAGAGAACAATAGTGATGCCTTGCCTTTGGCAAGCACCACTAATAATAAGTATGTGAGATTACAATAGTGTTGCTTTGCAAGCACCATTAATAATAATAATAATAATGAGTATGTGTGATTACAATAGTGTTGCTTTGCAAGCACCACTAATAATAATATTAATAAGTATGTGAGATTACAATAGTGTTGCTTTGCAAGCACCCCATGACAGTAGGATGTTCTGGTGCAGAGATATTGGTGTTGTTCCATGGTTGCTAGGGTAACCCATCCAGTTGTTAGGCAGTTACCAAGGGATATGCAAATACCGGCTGCCAACTTCTCATTGGCCTTTTTTCAAAGATCAGAGGTGTATATCGGCGCTCAAGAGAGACCCCTAATGTCGCTTCTCTGACGCAACATGGAGAGAGCGACAGAAGGGGAACAATGGTGTTCCTTTGCAAGCACCACTAATAATAATAATACGTTTAAATAGAATATTATTCTTTTTCAAGCCATCCTAATAATAATACATTTAAATAAAATATCATTAAAATGAAATTTGATATATTGACACATATACATTGAGGCAATATGGACATTTACATAAACACGGCCCTTTTAGCCATTTCGTATTGTATACATTTTTTCTAAGTAACAAATTGAAAGACATACATTCTAAACATGGGTACCAAATGTCAAGTTTATTGGATCTACGGTTCAAGAGAAGAAGATTTTTTTAGGTTTTGCCTAATTTTCACTATACAGGAAAATCCATCATACAGAACCTTATGGGTCTCTGATACGTTTTTGTTCCCAATGAGAAATGAGGCATGTACACCAAGTTTCAGAATAATTAGACAAATGGAGTGGAAATGCCATTCTTTTGAAAATGGGACTTTTGGGTGTGGCCTGTAGCGCCCCCCCCCCCCTAAGTGTGAATTTGGGCCATTCTTGGTGTGGGGGTTCCCATTCCCATTGGAAATCTGAGCTCTGCGAACTTTGCTAGTTTTGATACTTTTAATGATATAAACCAGTGAGATATGATATACCCGATCCAGACCTAGGAAGACAAAGGATGTCAAAGAATTCAAAATCCTTGGCTTCTAGAGACACTATTAAAAAACCTGCTCAAGCTGACACCCCTCTGGAGGCCTCTGACCAGGGAGTCAATTTGGCTGGAGAGGTGAAAAAGATTTGGCGTGAATTGCTGTATGTGTCAGCTATGGTGAAAAAGATTGTTGCTGTTTTGGATGATCTTGCTGCAATACATAGATCGATCACAGCCATGGAGACAAAATTCACTGATGTGGTTACAAGAGTAACGTATGTTGAGAAACAGAAGGATTGTCTGGTGTTAACTGAGAGGGAATTAGCTGCTAATCCACGAGCGACCAAGGTGGACTTGGAGCATGTCAGGGAAAAGTTGGAAGATATGTAAAATCATAGTCGGCAGAACAATGTCTGAATTGTTGGAATTCCTGAGTGAGCAGAGGGTCAGATTATGGTGGAATTTCTGGACAGGCTCTTTTCGAGTCTGCTCAACATAAGAGTTCCGGTTTGGCGATCCGCTGAGGAAGACAGGCCACAAACAAATTTCTGAGATCATCTGATAAAGATCTTGTATTATGCGAGGCAAGGAGTAAAAGAAGGCTGTCTTGGAAGAACCACAACGTTTTCTAGTTCCCAGACTTTGCGAATTCAACAAGAAAGGGATGTGATCGATTCAAGGAATTCAAGAAAATCTTACATCAACGGAAGGTCGCTTTTGCATTGATGTTCCTGGCCAAATTGAGAATAGATGCTAAGGATGGCCACAAAGTATTCACTTGTCCCCAACAAGGGATGTCCTTCATAAAGTCAATGGAGTGAGTGGGTAATTGTGTGGTGCTCGCATTGCAGACGAGTAGGCCTGAATCACTGAATATTCACTTGACCATCCAAGGAAACTGGGTGCCTTTTTTGTTTCTTTTTGTGCTGGTTCTGCCTAGAGAATGGAGTTTGTTCTGTATAGTAACACTCCTTTGTGTTACTTTGTGTCCTAGTCTCAGATCAGGCCCTGGTGTGTTTAGAGGTGTTGCCGCATATGGAAAAAGGTAAATAATTTAGTTGCAGCTTTAATTTATCCCTAAAAATCTTGAAGTCCAACAAATGTTAAAGGCTGAAATCAATGTTTATATGGAGACCAATTGGTCCTCAGTAACCTCTGTGGACGTGGCTTGGGAGGCACTTAAGGCGGTTCTTAGGGGTTGGAACATACAGTATGCCTCATTCACAAAAAAATCCAAAGCACGAGAACTTGTGGAATTAAAAGAGAACATTTAAAGTGCAGAGGCAGAGCCGGCGAATGTCGTCTGATGGCCTCAGAGAATTGACCCGATTGAAATACAGATATAACACTCTTTTGTCATGGAAGGTGAAGTTTGGGCTATTCAGGGAAAGACTGTCATACTTTTAATCGGGGGACAAAGCAGGGAAGCTTTTAGCTAGATATATAAAGCAGAGAGAATCATTTCTACCATTCCCTCAGTGAAATCTGCTCATGTTGAAATATTTACCACAGCCATTGATATTAATAATGCTTTTAAAGAATTCTATCTTGATCTCTATAGTTCCACGTCTTTGTATACTGATGAACATATTAGAAACTTTGTTGAACCATTAGAACTCCCTAACCTAACGACTCAGCAAAGGAATTATCTTGATTCTGAGATAAACTTGGAAGAGTTTGGCGAGGTAATTAAGGCCTTGCCTACAGGCAAGACGGCTTTTCTGCTGAATTTAATTAGATCTTATGCTACAGAACTGGCTCCACTTTAGCTGGAAGTTTATACAGAATCATTAAATAATGGAAAGCTTCAGCCAACTATGACACAAGCACATATAAGTCTGACTCTTAAAAAGGACAAAGATCCAAGCGAGTGGAAGAGTTACTGTCCAATTTCCCTGATCCAGCTAGACTAAATATTTTCAAACATTTTGGCTAACCTATTAAATAAAGTTATGACATCTCTTATACATATAGATCAGGTGGACTTTATTAGGGGCTGCAGCTCATCTGATAACATTAGGCATCACTGCCAACTCACTTGATGCCAAAATGTGTGTATAATGTATATGTATATATATATGTATATGTGTGTGTGTTTATATATATATATTTATGGTAGAAGGGGATTATCTTTTTAAGATTTTGGAAATAGACAGGTTTGGGAATACTTTTATTGAATGGATTAAGTTATTTTATAGACACTCGGTAGCGGCAGTATGAACAAATTGATTAATTTCAGATTATTTTACTCTGGATAGGGGCACACGGCAGGGTTGCCCTCTTTTTCCATTATTGTTCTCTCTTGCCCTGAAACCATTTGCAGCTGCAGTAAGAAAGGAAGATGATTTTACAGGGGTGGTGGCAGAAGGTCTGTAGCATAAGCTTTTGCTTTAAGCAAATTATATTTTATGATTATTCTCCGACCCGACTAGATCTATGCCTTGCCTCCACAGAATTATTAATAATTTTTCTATATTCTCAGGTTACAGAGTCAATTGGTCTAAATCTGAAGCTTTGGCTCTGTCAGTGTACTGCCCAGAAACAGCTTTTCAGCTGGGCGCCTTCCAGTGGCCCAAACAGGGCATTAAATTTTTGTGCATTTTTTTCTCAGCAAATTTGTCTGATTTTGTTTTGACCCCTTAATAAAAAGGTTTTCACGTGGGCAGGTGGGCTTCATTTAATTGTATTCCAAAGTTTAACTACCTGCTATAGTCTCTCCCTGTAGATGTCCCCTCTCTTATTTCAAGCAATTTGATTGCATAGTGAATTCCTTCATTTGGAATGGTAAGCATCCCATATTACTTTTCAATAAATTACATAGGCCGATTGGCAAAGGTGGGCCTACCCAAGATCTTGTTTTATTATTATGCATTTGGTCTCATACATTTGGCTCATTGGTTACTTCCACCTGAGAGTGCTTTTCCTGTTTTTTTATTAAACAGAAAGTTTATAAAACAATCAACCAAAAACCATGAATGTTTAATTTCAACAGTAGAACAACCCTCAGTGATGCTAATAAAGAGTTTAACGGTAGAATCTTTGTGTGTAATTGTCTGTATTCAATTTGTCAATGTCTAAGAGCTCAATAGCTCATATTAAAGAGCTGATTTCATAGACGAATATCATAAACTGCACATCTTTTAAAGACTTCTGGAAAGAAGAATATAGGGGGTGATACGTGTATTTTTGTTCCTCGCATTATTAAAAATGTCTTGGATAAGTCCTGGAAAATGATTTCTGAAAAAGAGTTGGAACCCTCTGTCAGCAGGTGACAAAACTTCTTACTTCTGCCCTCTGCTGGCTGTTTGTAACATGATCTCCTGCACAATGTTGAGTAAACTTATACATTTTCAAGCTTATCCCTTCTCTGTTTTCAGGCTCACACCAAAGATTGGTTTCCCTTGGAGTGAGATCCGAAACATTTCTTTCAATGATAAGAAGTTTGTCATCAAGCCTATTGATAAGAAAGCACCAGTAAGCCTTTACATTATTATTTTGTCATTTTGACAAGCTCCAGAAAAGTGTTACAATGCATTCTAAAGACTTGCTAATTATGTTTACTTGCACATCATTTTCAGATTTCAGCTTATATTTTGGTTATATTTTATATATATTCTGTAAATATAAATACATGAAAATTACATTTCAAAGCATTTTTATAATTTTGCTCATTAATTTAATTAACCCATTAATTCTAATTGATTTCTTGTCAACAGAGGTTTAGATCATGCAACACTTACTGTCATCTAACCTATCTGTATGTTGATTTTTATTTTAATCTGTCTTCTCCTTGCTCCAAAAAGGACAAATACTGCAAATACTGTGCTTAAATGACAAAATGATTGTTTACCAGTGATTACAGTTATAAGCCACCTGTCTTCAGGTTTCTAGAAATTGGAATATTGGCTTAATCGTGTCAAAATTCCAATGTCAATCAGAATTTTTGTGCGCATGTTAACCCTCTGGGGTCGACGGGCGCGTCCTGCTGGATATTTTCGTCATTACAGCGGAAACAACTTAAAATACTCTGTCATTTTGGGGCATACAGATAAATGTAAGACATCATTAGGGACTATAAAGGGTCTTCTTTTATTTGTGTACACTCACAATAACAACAAAACCTTGTGCTTTTGTAAAATAAAGAAAATAGAGCAATACGAGCATATTTCTGAAACACGTCACAAAAATGAACTGAAACTCCACGATTACTTATCACACAAACATGAAACATATGTCTAAAGAAAGCTTAAAATGTCTAAAGAAAGCTTAAAATGTCTACTTTTAAATAAAATTATTCAAATTTAAAACAAATATTCTCCTGCAATGTAATCTGTATGAAACAAAGCGCTGTACATTTTTTTACCGGTTCATCTAATTATAGATATGAGATGTGATCACTTCCACCAGCAGAGTGTGCCATTCATACGCTAATGTGCTGAGGCAATCAATGCAAATGGTGCACGCCCTCGACAGTGAGGTTTGATTTAAACACAATTCATTCATTTTTCTGCGCGTTTGTAATGATACACAGGCGAGGAAACTCCAGGATATTAAGGAAGAGTTAACATTTTCCTCAGAAGAAGAGCGGGACTCCGATGAACATTTGTATTTTGAAGAGAGACTTGATCCAGCCAAGGATACAATTTCGGACTAGTAAGTCATTTAGTTTTCATTAGTTGACATGCTATTTTATATAAACATGTACATATTTTACTAGTGGGACTGTTTCCAGACTTGCCAGACAGAATTCAGAGTATTAACATTTGAAATATGACTCCTAATAAGCAAGTTATAGTTACATTTAAATGCTGTTTTGGCTAAAGCAGGTATTTAAATTGTATGCTGTATGATATAAATATGATATGTAATATGGTATAAAAATAATATGAATGTTTGGAATGTATGTTATCTAGTGGCTTTAAATATGCCCATATTAGAAAATCAGCAGCTTATAATGATTTCTGAAGGATCATGTGACACTGAAGTCTGCAGTAATGAAAGAAAATTCAGCTTTGATCACAAATGGCATTTTACAATATATTAAAATAGAAAACTGTTCTTTTAAATTGTAAAAATAGTTAAAAATGTCACTGTTTTTACTGTATTTTGGATCAAATAAATGCAGTCTTGGTGAGCAGAAGAGACTTATTTTAAACGGTAGTGTAGGTCTAAAATTAAGTAAAGTCTTTATTTAAAGAAAATGTACAGTCAGATTACTTCTTTTAACTTTTTAAACTTGATTTTGATCAAGTCTCCTCACATTCATTCTCTTTCTGTCACATTGATAGGCCCAGGGGAGGGTCTTTGTCTTCTCAGGTGTAAATCACCTCAATATTCATTATAGTTCAAGCCTCCTCGCATATAACATTTCAACACTAAAATTGTCTTACAAAAGTTAAATTAGTGTATTTTTTGTATGAATGAGTGATCAGGATGGTTTTCACATAATTTTGTAGCAAACATTCTAGGCTACAAGATCCAGTTCTCAAAGGTCTTGTGGACAAATGTTTAGTATGTGTTATATGGCCTTATTTCAAACATTATTTTCTCAAAAATACAAACATGTACATACATGTTGCTCACATATTATTGTAGCCCAGTTTGTGCTGAATATAGTGTTATCAGACTTTAGCCATTAATGTGTTTTTAAGCAACTGAAAAAAGCACAAATGTCAAGGCATGTCAAAACTTCTCCAAGGCCCAAAACACCCTCAGACCCCAGAGGGTTAACTGTTAAATCTTAGTTGCAGTGATTTAGATTTGTTCTTAAAATACAATATATTCAGATGAAATTGTGAATGAGCTGAGCTGAGATTAAATGAGGTTTTAAGATATGAACTTGTTGACTAAATCTATTCAATTCTGATCATGCAGGACTTTGTGTTCTATGCACCTCGGCTGCGAATCAACAAGCGCATTCTGGCTCTCTGTATGGGCAATCATGAACTGTACATGAGGAGGAGAAAGCCTGATACCATCGAGGTGCAGCAGATGAAGGCTCAGGCCAGAGAAGAGAAACAACAGAAACAGATAGAGAGGTGATTACTGATCTTGTATATATCAATTCCTGCTTTTAACAAGGGTCCAATAGCACTTTAAATGCTAGAATGAGATTTTTTTTGTCTTTTTTATAATTTAATGCATTTCTATTTCTATTGTTATTATTTTGTTCATTTGATAGTGGACTTTAAGCCATTTTTATGAAATGTACTGTAAATGCCAAACGTATATGATTCCTGGTCTACACTTCCTTTGATTCCTTTGAGAATACCATGGACAGTGATAGAGGTAATCTGCACTGCCTGGCCCAAACAAAAGTTGCATACACTAATATTTAGTTGGACCGCCGTTAGTTTTGATTAAGGTGCACATTCATCGTGGCTTTGTTTCAACAACCTTATGCAACGTCACAACATTTATTTCCATCCAGAGTTGCGTTCATTTTTGGCCAAGATCTTGTATTGATGACGGGAGAGTCAAAACATTCTGTAAAGTCTTCTCCAGCACATCCAAAAAACTTTCAATGGTGTTAAGTTCAGGACACTGTGGTGGCTTATTCATGTGTGAAAATGATTCCTCATGCTCCTTGAACCACTCTTTCACAATTTGGCATAGTGGGATAAAGCACATAACTGTTAATCAGAAGGTCGCTGGTTCGATCCCCACAGCCACCACCATTGTGTCCTTTAGCAAAGCACTTAACTCCAGGTGTAACGCTTGAATAACGAGGCTGACGAGGAGATGCGGATCCAAACGCAGTTTGAGTTTATTTAATCAGAAAACACAAAATGAACAAAAGAACAACCCATGATGGGGAAAAGAAACATAAACTAGTTGAGGTAACCACAGTAGAGACAAACAGGGAACAAGGGAGAGAAGCACACATCAGGCTAACATCAAACAACGATCGACAAAGACTGAACAAAGACACGGGGTATAAATACACAAACATGGGAAAAGGGGCCAATGAAAGAACAGAACTCAAACAAGATAACAAGGTGATTAACAGAAACCAAAGGTAAATTAACAAGGGCAGGTGTAAACAATGAACAGTGAACACGAACGCTAACAGAGGACTGTGGAGTTAAATAAGGGACTAAAGTGAAAACTAAGAAATACCAAAAGTGACAAAATTACAAACAAAGGGCAACAGAGGGACAAGACAGGGTAACCGTTACACCAGGTTGCTCCGGGGGGGATTGTCAATGTAATAAGTGCACTGTAAGTCACTTTGGATAAAAGCGTCTGCCAAATGCATAAATGTAAATGTGTCCTGGAATATCAGGGAAGAAAATATAAATTGATTGGATAACCTGGTCATTCAGTACATTCAAGTAGTCAGCTGCATAACATTACAGAGCCTAGACCTGATCAATTGAAGCAACCCCAGATCATAACACTGCTTCCTGATGCTTTTACAGTGGGCTCTGCGCATGATGGGTACATCGCTTCATGCGCTTCCCTTCTTACCCTGATGCGCAATTCGCTTTGGAATAGGGTAAATCTGGACTCATCAGACCACATGACCTTTTTAAATTGATCCACTGTACAATATTTATGCTCCCTAGCAAATTGAAGTAATTTTTTCAGATTAGCCCCATTAACAAGTGGCTTTCTTGTGGGCATACAGCTGTATAGTCCCAATCCTGTAAGTTCTCGACACATTGTGCTTAATTTCACTATTAAACATAGCGGTGAGTTTTAATGTCGATTCTTTACGATATGACTTCACCAAGATTTAAGTTATTTCCGACCACATTTCTTTCACAAAGCTGATGGTTAACCACTATCCTTCCAGGCTTTAATCATGTGTTGGACCATTTTTAACCCAATTCCAGTGATTTCAGAAATCTCCTTAGTTGTTTTCTTTGCTTGATGCAGGTGAATAATTTTTAAACACATTAATATCTTTTCCATGATACGTGTTCCGACAAGGTTGTTTAAGAAATGAGAACAACCTCAGTTAGGAGGTTCAAATAATTGTTACCAGCTGAAACTTATTAATCACTGTAATAATGATCCAATCAAAGGCTCTTAAGTATCTGATTTAAGTATCTTATTTAAATACAAATGGCAACTTTTTTTTTGTCAGGCAGTGTACCAGGGAATAAGCCCTTATTGTTTTTAGTAGGGCTGTCAATCGATAAAAAATGTTTATCGAATTAATTACATGGTGTCCCGATTAATTAATCGCATTTAATCGCATATACAAATATTTGCTGAGAAAGCCCCTCAAATAACAATAATTCAATATATAATGATGAAATAATTATACATAGTTATCTTTAAATATTAAAAAATTATATATATATATATATACAAAATATTCAGATAATTAAAATGCATTACATTCTTGTGGCAGAAGAGTTAATCATTGATAAGACAATACAAAAAGCAGTTTTAGAATACAATGTATTGTTTACTACCATATTATTGAACATTACTACCATCATTGGCATACAGTTCACAGCAATCCATTTCACAAGTGAATTTTTCAATCAGTTCGAAATTTATTATGAGGGCTTGTTTAAGGACCCGACAATGTACATTTGCGTCAGACATGCTTGTGTAGTGTCTCGGGTGCATTGCGTCAAAAATGTCAAAATTGTTAGACCACTGTGTCAAGTTAAATTATAGTATTATAGTTTAATACTTAGAACACATCTTGAGATCTCTTAGTTCAGATTTGCACTCCAAGTGTTTTGAACGCAGGAACGTAATGCATGTTTGTGTTGTTCTGTCTACTGGATGGTTGTTTTGTTCACTGTATAAACTGTGCATTGCCCATACAGCTGAAGTTTCACTTACTGCCCTCTTGAGTAAACAGGTGGAACTACAAGCTTGCATTTCTCAGGAATCTTCCTTATTATGGCCCGTGGGCATTGTGATTCATTGCATAAATTTTTTTAACACGTTATTTTTAATAAAATTAATCGCACTGAATTAAAACATTAAATCGACAGCCCTAGTTTTTAGTAAAGGCCAGAATGTTTATCATCTTGCAGGGATGTTAAAAATACCAGTACTTCATTATCAAGTCAATACTAAAATCTAAATATATTTTAAAATCAAGTAAAACTCTGTCAATGATAATACACACTGTCAATGTAAGAGTGCTGCATGTGCATTTAGAATACTGAATAATTTGTTGTTGGGGGATTCCACAGCGCAGGAGTGAAATGTAATGTTCATTTAAACAGTGAACAAAGTTACAAGCATGCAAGGGTAAAACAAGTTCGGTGTATAAGGCGCACATTATGCAGCGGACTAAGGATGTTTAAATTGTCTATGTAAGTATTGTTTCTGAATGTTGATAATGACTTTGTTTATGATCCTTTATTGCTTGGGTAATATGTTGGGAAGAACTGTAATATGGGGACTTACCAGGTAGGGAATGCCAGTTCGAATGGATAAATCGGAGCGCTGGTAGAGTGCATTGTTATAGCACACATACTCGCATTGAGGCGGGTGCATCCATAAGCATTATACTTACAGGGAGATGTATAATAAAGATATATTGGTTATTTATTACAATTGGTACTTTAGAAATGTCTAAATATTTTTGAGATATTAGATACATTTTTATTTTTCTTGTTAGAATTCATTGTCGGATATGGAAGTATTTGATTGTATAACAATTAATTTATTAATGCCAAAAGTGGTATGAACTGTGTGTTATAAAAGGGTGGTAAACCCATGCAGAAGGATAGTGTGCAGCTCTGGTGTGAATGTGCAATAGTGATCATCTAAGCTCCTTAATTTGGCCTTTCTGTTTTTGTTTGCCACTGTTTATTAGGGCCCAAGCACTGAAAGTGCGAGATTTAGCAATTTAGGGGCAGGGGGGGCTCTGCAGCCCCACCTAGAACATGGGCATGTTCGGGGGGCTCTGTAGTGCATCCTTTTTGAGCTATAGTCACCAAACCTTGTACACAAATATATCTTATCAAGCTGGACAACTTTCATGCTGACAGTCATAAGCTCTGCCCAACAGGAAGTTGGCCATTTTGGATTGTTTGAAAATGCATGCTCTGGAACTCGAAATACTCCTCCCAAGGATTTAATGTTACAGGTTCCAAATGTGGGCGACATCATGCAAAGACATTGATGATGCTAAATTGCAAAAGGATTATTGATATATCAAACGGTGTTGCCAATAACAGCAAAAAATTATAATAAGGAAATGTCTCATATCTTCTGCGTGCATGGTGTGATTTATATTAAAATTGAGCCAAATGTTTGTCCTTGCAGGCTAATCAAATTGATTTGGCCATTGTGGGTCATGGTTATAGCACCACCAACTGGCGGATGGAAGTCTGACACTTTAAACAGACTTTGAAATATCCCTATTATGTTAACCTGAATTGCTTCAAAAATGTTTAGAATAATATCACGACAGATCAGATTTAAAATTCTGAATGGATTCTTGATGAAATACTGTTGCCATCGTAATGCATTAAATTTTATCATTCCTTTTTGTGTATATTCACATGTTTTGAGGTATTTGGCATACTTGAATTTTAAAGTTTATTGTCAATAAACATGTCTTATTTTTTATAAATAATACATTTATATTTAACCCAGGTCTGAGTGGCAATTACAAAAAATATCCAATAGAGGTCAGCCAAGCTCCATGAATGATTTCCAAATTAACACTGAGATTTTTATGTGTCATGTCTAGAAGGGATCCTGCTTTCTTACGTTATGTACAGGTGAAACTCGAAAAATTAGAATATCGTGCAAAAGTTCATTAATTTCAGTAATTCAACTTAAAAGGTGAAACTAATATATTATATAGACTCATTACAAGCAAAGTAAGATATTTCAAGCCTTTATTTGATATAAGTTTGATGATTATGGCTTACAGCTTATGAAAACCCCAAATTCAGAATCTCAGAAAATTAGAATATTGTGAAAAGGTTCAGTATTGTAGGCTCAAAGTGTCACACTCTAATCAGCTAAACACCTGCAAAGGGTTCCTGAGCCTTTAAATGGTCTCTCAGTCTGGTTCAGTTGAATTCACAATCATGGGGAAGACTGCTGACCTGACAGTTGTGCAGAAAACCATCATTGACACCCTCCACAAGGAGGGAAAGCCTCAAAAGGTAATTGCAAAAGAAGTTGGATGTTCTCAAAGTGCTGTATCAAAGCACATTAATAGAAAGTTAAGTGGAAGGGAAAAGTGTGGAAGAAAAAGGTGCACAAGCAGCAGGGATGACCGTGAGCCTGGAGAGGATTGTCAGGAAAAGGCCATTCAAATGTGTGGGGAGCTTCACAAGGAGTGGACTGAGGCTGGAGTTACTGCATCAAGAGCCACCACACACAGACGGGTCCTGGACATGGGCTTCAAATGTCAAACGTCTTACCTGGGCTAAGGAAAAAAAGAACTGGTCTGTTGCTCAGTGGTCCAAAGTCCTCTTTTCTGGTGAGAGCAAATTTTGCATCTCATTTGGAAACCAAGGTCCCAGAGTCTGGAGGAAGAATGGAGAGGCACACAATCCAAGATGCTTGAAGTCCAGTGTGAAGTTTCCACAGTCTGTGTTGGTTTGGGGAGCCATGTCATCGGCTGGTGTTGGTCCACTGTGCTTTAAGTCCAGAGTCAACGCAGACGTCTACCGGGACATTTTACAGCACTTCATGCTTCCTTCAGCAGACAAGCTTTATGGAGATGCTGATTTCATTTTCCAGCAGGACTTGGCACCTGCCCACACTGCCAAAAGTACCAAAACCTGGTTCAATGACCATGGTATTACTGTGCTTGATTGGCCAGCAAACTCGCCTGACCTGAACCCCATAGAGAATCTATGGGGCATTGCCAAGAGAAAGATGAGAGACATGAGACCAAACAATGCAGAAGAGCTGAAGGCCGCTATTGAAGCATCTTGGTCTTCCATAACACCTCAGCAGTGCCACAGGCTGATAGCATCCATGTCACGCCGCATTGAGGCAGTAATTAATGCAAAAGGGGCCCAAACCAAGTACTGAGTACATATGCATGATTATACTTTTCAGAGGGCCAACATTTCTGTATTTAAAATCCTTTTTTTTTTATTGATTTCATGTAATATTCAAATTTTCTGAGATTCTGAATTTGGGGTTTTCATAAGCTGTAAGCCATAATCATAAATATTATATCAAATAAAGGCTTGAAATATCTTACTTTGCTTGTAATGAGTCTATATAATATATTAGTTTCACCTTTTAAGTTGAATTACTGAAATGAATGAACTTTTGCACGATATTCTAATTTTTCGAGTTTCACCTGTATATGTTCTTTGTTTAAATATATTTCTCATTTCATGTGTTAAACATCTCAAGTTCTTGGGTTGGAGTTTCTGTTTCATCATGTGTATGTTTTGATTGCCGATCCGGTACTGGAATGTGTTATTTTGAATTTATGATAAATGTCTGTTCTGGCTGTTATCAGTGTCATATAGTGTCAGTAGTTTTTTCTGCAGCTCACGTTCTTTTCCAGGAAATAGAAAAGAGAAATATGTCCCCCATTGTGATGGCCTTCTCAGCCGTATTGTTGTGTGTATGTAGAGCATGTGTTTTGTCTTTATCTCTCTCCCACTCTCTCTTAATCACTCTCAGGTGTGGGGAAACCAAATGAGCTGATTGTTAATGGAGAGCACTAGCACGCAGTGTGATTCCTTCCTATATAAACTGAGTGTTTCATGGTTAGGTTGTGCGATGGGTGTTCGTGAGCTGTGCTATCGTGGTCACCGGTGCTGTTGTGCAGATTCACGCTGCTGGAGTGGAGAGTTTGTGTTCGTCGCTGTCTGAACTTCTGAGTTTGCTGTTTTTTTTTTCTCCAAATATAGATCAGTCAATAAATGTGTCTGTTTTTACACTACTCTCGTCTCCCCACATTTTTATTGAATTTTTTTTTTAAAGTGTAACACCCATCCACTGACGTACAGATGCAATCTTGGTTTATTACAATTCAGGGAGTAAAGGAAATACGACATTTAGAAGTGAACTTTAAATTGCCCTCATTCTCACACATTTATATGTAAGAATATTTGGTATGCTAAATTTAGTAGGGAATTTATGGTCTTGAAAAATGTGAGCTATGAACTAAATTAAACTAAATTGTACTTATTGTACCTTATTAGGTAATGAAATGTATATCGGAATTAGTCACGTTCGACAACCATTATAAATGAGATAAATGACAAATAACTAGATTATTTGTCTTAATAGATTCTCCACCGTTGAAATCTTAATACAACATCTAGTTGTATCAGCTCACAATTTCTACTGTAAGGAATTAGTTTAACAAGTGAATTATGATTAATTCACTTATTGGAGTGATACTATTCTCATGGCTTATTGAAAATAATATCACATGTATTTAGGAAAAGATTTGAAGCAAACTCTTTTAGAAACAGGGATGATATTATTTATCAAAATATACCACAGTCACGTCGTCTTTGAACACAGACAAACTTTATTGCTATTCTAAACATAAATCTAATCTAACACATATATACATAATACAGGTTGTGAACAGAGTGACAGAATGTGAAATTAATGTTCAGTACAGTAGAAATGATCTTTATGGAGTCTGTTGACAATACCTTAAGAACCATTTATACTTCGAGTCTACATCGATTTTCTATCGGATTACCCAAATTATTTAATTAATACACCAGCACTTTGAGCACAATATTGGAGATGTACTTGCGTGTCTTTGGTGTTTCCTTGCATTCTTTGTGTTGCTTGGTTCTTGGTCGAAAGTTTGTTCCATCGATGTTTTGGATCTCTGTATGAATGATGATTTTGTCTGTATGAATTATGGGGTTAGCTTTGAAGCGAGGCCATAGAGAGTGATGTGTTTTCTCGGGATGTCGAGTCCCGAGCTTCCTTGGACCTCACATGGCATGGACCTCTTACTGGTCAGAGGAGCGACCTGACGAAGCACGTGCATGCAGAAGAGCTGAGAGCCGAAGAAGGCGAGAATGTAGAGACAATGAAGAGAGAAGAGGCAAGAGAGTGTGTTCTTCCTGTTTGGAAATATTTGAACTGAAATTGGCCGCATCCCCAAAGGTGTCCTGCGCCAATCAGAAGTGACTTTTCAGAGTCACGTGGTCAACTGGGCTGTCTTTTCCGACAGTTGAGTTATGGTCCTTTTGTTTCTGACTCTTTCAAAATCTCCCGCTCAAAACCAGTGCATATTTAATCATGAACTTTTATATCTTGAGAATGGTACAAGAGACATGATATTCGTTGTCATCAGCTTTCTCTGCATAGACCAGCGAATGCTTACATACTAAACATGACATTTTTTCATGGCTGTTATACGTGTAGGTAACAAAACATGAAAATCCCTGGTTACAAAATCTTGGTTACAAAAGTTTTGCACATCATTGCAATTTATCAAGTTAAGCCTTATAATTAGCATTCTTAGTAGAATGAGATGACTCATACAAAATTAAAGATTATATTTTTCAATTATAGGTGATTATAGCACATAATTGATGTAGCACATCGCTACACACATTTTAAAGAGGTCCATCAATCTATAATCATTAATTTGTCAGGTACAAACGTTACCACAGTTCAAAGCGATTTTCAGCATTATCTAGCCAGGCTAGATTAAGACGAAATGTCTTAAAGTTGTGCAAATCTGATGGTCCTTGTAACCTTACAAAGAGAACTCTACTTTAACTCTGTGTGGAAGATCAGGAGGTCAGGTTGCAGAGGGGCCTTTCTGACCAATGAGGAAACCTGTGCCATTTAATTTATGACAGTGAAGAATTCCAGGATTGCAAAGGTTGAAAACTCTTGATTCAAGTCATATTGTTTCAATTCTTCTGCATGTATAATCGTACAACAATAACACTTTATATTTGAGAAAACTTCAAATATAAAGTATACTATACTTTACTATTTGAACTATAGTTCAAAAATCTGTATCCAATCAGAATTTATTCCTTGATGCTTTCAAGCAAAGTGACAACTGTTTCACAAATCACATGCCCGAAGCCATGCTAGTTAGTCAAAGCAGCTATTGAGTCTGAGATCCACCCCACCTTCAGAATTCCACAGAATCCCTCAACAGTGTATGTAAATAGGCATCTAAATTCAGATTGTCAGATTCATCAGCCAAAAAGATTGATTTATTTGTTCTTGTGGGTGTGGTCTTTATGTCCCAGTCTAGGCATTATTTTTTTTTTGCTAACTGTATATTCAGTTATTATGCCCTAAAATATTTACATGTAATTGCATTTAAAATGGACCCAAAAGCAGAGATGATGTTTCAATTGTTTTATTAACAAAATTCTCAATGTCATATGTCACAATTTTCTCAATGATAAGGTTCACCTGGTGCCGGCTGCAAAAGCTTAAATTCACCGAGCTGCAATGGGCTAGTTAAGGGTGTGTACGTATGATAAGTGTGTGCTTTTGAAGCTGGTGTGTTGCGAAGCAAAGCCCAGATGATATAGTCCCCGAGACACTGGCATCCTCCTCCACATGAACTGGGCACAGAACTGGCGAAGAAGACAGCAAGCAGGAAGGCGCAACCTCTATAAAGGGGCAACAAACAGACACACAAGCATGCTTCAACTACACAGAGAGCACAGTAAACATGACAGTGAACAATAAACAGGCAAAGAACGAGGTGACAAACAAGGAATAAGTAGGGAGTGCAATCAGAATGAAGCAGATGGTAACGTCCGAGTAAATCATTGCTGTGATCAGCATGTCCCTGCGAACAATCACCATTGCCAAGGAAATGCTGATCGCATGCCGGCTCCACCTGTGAGACATGAGGGAGAGATAAATACAAACAACAGTATGCGCTTTCACAAGTGCCGGAACCAAAAAAACAACATATAGTTGTTTATTGGTAACAGTTGGTAATTTATGCTTTGAATAATTATTCCATGGACGAACATGCAGTATTCTAACCTAATTTATGTCCTACTCTAATTTTGAGGTTATTGTGCATAGGAATAATAAATGACAAGCCTAAATGACTTCTGCGCTCATATTAAAATCGTCTAGTGTAACCCAAGTTTGGGGCCATCTAGCTATAACACGCATCGGGGAAGGCATTCTTTTCTAGTCCTATTCTATCAGGGGGAAAAGATCCTGTGGAGACCAAATCCTGCCCAGGCTGGGGAGGAGAAAATGTGGCAAATTCGTCAAATGGGCCCGTTACGCCACACGTGGAAGTGGCGCGGTGGTAGGTCCTACCTAATGAGGGAGGAGCTCTACAAACACGGCGACCAGGGCAGTGGTCACTGCCCAAGGGAAACGTGGGCCGCCTGACAGGGGGACAGTATAGTGGAAAATACATCACAGGGGGTTACCATGATAACCGGCACCTATGGAGCACCTATTCCAGAACAGAGTAATTAGTACCCGTAGTGGGTCTGGTCGGGAATTCGTCCACTGAATTTGCGAGCCAGAGGACTGGGGAGGAAGAACATCCAGGGAGCAGGAGTTTGAGGACTCACCTCGGAGTAATAGTGCAAGTGTTCGATTCAGTGGAGAGGAAAGGCGATAGTGCAAGCGGTATACCCGCTAAGTTGTCTACTCAACCCGGAGATTGTAGAATCTTGCAAAGGTATTGGGTGTTGCCCAGCCCACTGCTCTACAGATGTCTGCTAGAGAGGTGCCATTGGCCAGTGCCCACAAGGATACCACACTCCTTGTAGAGTGTGCTCGAACCCGCAAGGGGGCGGGCATGGCCTGGGTCCGATAGGCCAATACGATGGCATCAACAACCCAGTGGGCAAGCCTCTGTTTGGAGACGGCATTCTCTTTATGCTGTCCGCCAAAGCAAACAAAGAGCTGCTCAGAGAGTCTAAAGCTCTGTGTACGGTCCAAATAGGTATGCAATGCACATCAGAGGGCCGTCTTCTGGGAGAGGGCACTTAGATCAGCTGACTCTAGCGCCTCGAAGGGGGTTCCCTGAAGGCCCGGAAGGACCACGGAGAGATTCCATGAGGGTAACAGGCATGGTCTGGGAGGATTCAACCTCCAGGCGCCTCTTAAAAACCTGATAATCAAGTCGTACTTCCCTAGGGACTTACCATCCTCTGTGTCGTGGTGGGCCGCTATAGTGGCTACATACACATTTAAGGTGGAAGGGGACAGCCTCAGATTGGGAAGAACACCAATTTGCGAACAGACGGCACTTAGGGCGTAAAGCTGCCTGGTAGAGGTAGCTCTGGCTTGGTTGATCGTGTCTACTACAGCTGGTGGTAGACCAATTAGATCTTACACATCTTGTCCAGGGGCCAGACGTGGAGTTTCCAGAGGTCAGGGCGTGGATGCCAGAGTGCTCAATCACTGAGAAAGAAGGTCTTTCCTCAGGGGAATTTGCCAGGGAGGTACTGGGAGCATAAGATCCGAGAACCAAGTCCGAGTGGGCCAGTAAGGGGCCTCGTCCTCCCTATTCTTGCACAGCACCAGCTGTGTGCCAGCGCATCTGTCCCGAGAGGACTTAGCTCCGACCTGAGGGAGTACCAGAGCAGGCAATGGGAGTTCTCTTGGGAAGCGAACAGTTCTACCTGTGCTTTGCCAAAACAATCCCAAATCAGCTGAACCACCTGGGGGTGGAGCCTCCACTCCCCGTCGAGCAAAGCCTGTCACGACAGCTTGTCCGCTGTCGTGTTGAGGCTGCCTGGGATATGAGTGGCGTGCAGCGACTTCAGTCAGTGCTGACTCCAAAGGAGGAGATGGCAGGCGAGTTGTGACATGTGACGAGAGCACACGCCACCTTGGCAGTTTATGTACGCTACCGTCGCATGCTGTCTGAATGGATCAAGACGTGCTTGCCTTGGATCAGTGGGAGAAACCTCTGCAGGGCAAGAAATATAGCCAGCAACTCTAGGCGGTTGATGTGCCAAAGTAACTGCGGGCCTGACCAGGAGCTGGCGGTTGCGTGCCTGTTGCACATGGTGCCCCAACCCCGTTTGGAGGCATCTGTGGTGCCCACAATGTGTCTGGACACCTGCTGTAGGGGGACTCCTGTCTGCAGAAAACAGAGGTCTGTCCAAGGGTTGAATAAATGATGGCAACGGGGGGTGAAGACCACACGATACGTGCCGTGGCCCCATGGCATCTCATGCCTCGAGTCCGAAGCCAGTGCTGAAGAGGTCTCATATGCATCAACCCCAGCGGCGCAACTGCGGCTGAGGATGCCATATGCCTCAGTTCAGAAGTTGTTTACTCTATGTTATGGAAATGTATGTTATGGAAATGTTTGTAATGTTTTGGATTTGTTCCAATGTTGCTGTATCTTTAGAGACAGCCCCTAAATTTGCGACTATTTGTGAATAAAGAGTGTCCAACTGCAAGCCAACTTTATTGCATTATTCGGAATATCGGAAAAACGACCTAGGACGAGTTTGAAAAAGTAGGTATTTCAAAAAAATTCTAAATGGCCAAAGTCCAAAATAGCCAACATAGGACTTCTTTATATTTTTGGACTCTCTATGCCCCTCTGAATCAAATTAGACCAATTTGAGGATTTTTATGACAAACTGTTCAGAAGTTAAAAGCAAAATGTGCTTTTTTCATATCTTGTGACCAGTAGGGGCAGTGCGCCAAAACGCAGAAGGTAAGCTCAGGGCCTCATGCTGATGACACATACTAAGTTTCTTCCCAATCCCTCAAAGTGTTGCGGAGATACAGCTTCAAGTTTCATTTTGCGCATTCTTCACCGAATTCGTTGAAGCGCCATTCGAAAAAGGTATGGTTTATCAAAATTTGTGATTAACTTTTTGTCTTGAATGCCTCTAGATGATGCAGGCCAATTTTTGGCAAATCAGACAAACGGCCAAGGACGAGTTCGAAAAAGTAGGATTTCCAGAAAATTCAAAGTGATGTAACAATTTTCATGATGGAATGACAGCATGACAGTTGGTGGCGCTAGAGGGTTTGAGGTTGAGTTGACAAATTTAGATCCGACTGTTTTCTATCTGTGTGCCAAATTTCATAACTTTCCTGCAAGCGGTTCTATGGGTGGCCATAGACTCAAGAGCAGAAGAAGAAGAAGAGTAATAGAACTCTAACAAAAACAATAGGGGTCTTCTTCCCTTCGGGGCTTGGCCCCTAAAATAGGAAAACAAACGAAAACAATATGGGTCTTTCGCCCCTTTGGGGTTTGACCCCTAAATACAGCGTAAGCGTACAAAAAAAATTAAAATATGAGCAAAATTGTCAGAAAGCACAAAAAACTGTAATATATCCAAGGAAAACTTGATTTTGTTTGCAACTCTGATGACTTTTCTTTAATTATTATTAAAAAAAAATTGCAGCATATTATAAATGTGTACTTTTGCATATTACAAAAGCATTTTTGATTCATGCTTGTTGTTTTTTTTTTTTGTGCTTATTTTTTTATTTTTTTTTGCGATTTATTATTTTTCGATCCGTGACCACAATACATTTGGCGGGATTTTGATCTCATAGACTTTGTCAATCCAGATGCAATAAGTACCAAATAATTAGATATATAACCCTCAAAACAAAGAGTAATATACAGATGTTCTTGAAAAATTTGCAAACTTAAAGACATGAGCCAAGACAAAAGTTACACTTGCACAAAAGTTTTAATTGCACTGCAGATGAGAAGCCTTTAGCTGAATGTGAGATTATCCTAAAGTGTGTGCTAAATTTCACTTGGATAGTCTCAGAAAAAATTTAAAAGGGAGAACCATGGCATTGTTCTTTCCCTGCTATTTTTGTTCTTTCCCTGCCAGTTGAGAAACATTGCATTAGTGGGCTGTATTCAACTTTTTTTCTTTCATTTTTTCAGCCCAGTAAAAGCATAAAGAGATATAAATGTTTACTCTGAAGTGATGACTCTCTTCATCAGGTCTTGGTATGTGATTCACATTTGACCACATCCTTCTCACTCTTTCTCTCCATTAGAGCTCAACTTGAGAATGAAAAGAAGAAACGAGAGCATGCAGAAAAGGAGAAGGAGAGAATTGAGCGAGAGAAGGATGAACTGATTGAGAGACTGAGACAGATTGAGGAACAGACGATAAAAGCACAGAAAGGTACAAGCATATCCGGACTTCATTGTGCTATTCGATCCCTCCCTTTGTCTCCCTCTTATGCCAGGGAAAACCTTTAAAATCTTGTAGCTCAAACAGAAGATTTGTTTTCAGATAAACCTGTTGTTGATGCAATGCAACAGTTTCCACTTCACTTCGGTGAAGGGCGAGAACGTCGCTACCTTTTGCATTTTTTCCCCTAGAGCATGTCTCCTGGACGAGCCCACGGCTACATTGGATACTGCCTCGATACTGCTCACCCTGCGAAGGTTCCGGCCCCTGATCCAGGGCAAGCATGTGTAGGCTCGGACAGACAACTCAGCAATGGTGGCATACATCAACCGTCAACATGGTTTATGCTCCTGTTGTATGTCACAACTCGTCCACCGTTTCCTCCTCTGGAGTCAGCAGCACCTCAATTTGCTGTGAGCCACTCACATCCTGGGCGACCTCAACACTACAGCGGACACATTGTCATGACATGTTACCAGCAAGGGAGAGTGGAGACTCCACCCTCAGGTAGTCCAGCTGATTTGGAGTCGATTCGGGCAGGCACAGGTGACCTGTTCACTTCCCCAGAATCCTCCCACTGCCCGCTTTGGTACACCCTGACAGAGGCACCCCTCGATATAGATATGCTGGCACACAGCTTGCCCCCTGAGAGAGATCAAGATCAGGGAGGATGAGGAGCAGGTTGTCCTAGTAGCACCCTGCTGGCCCACCCAGACTTGGTTCTCAGACCTCACGCTCCTCGCGTCAGCCCCCCCGGCGAATTCCCCTGAGGAAGAACCTTCTTTCTCAGGGACAAAGCACCATCTGGCACCCATGACCAGACCTCTGCAATATCCAGGCACGGAAGTCATAAGTGGCCTACCACCCACCATGGTAGACACAATCACTCAAGCTAGGGCTCCTTCTATGAGGCGCCTGTATGCCTTGAAGTGGCGTCTGTTCGATAAGTGGTGTTCTTCCCGATATGAAGACCCCCAGAGATGCGCAGTCAGATCTGTGCTTTCCTGCAGGAGAGGTTGGAGGGATGGTTGTCCCCCTCCACCTTGAAGGTGGATATAGCCGCTATAGCAGCACACCACAACACAGTGGACAGTAAGTCCTTAGGGAAGCACAACCTTATCATCAGGTTCCTGAGAGGTGCCAGGAGGTTGAATCCCTCCAGACCGTGCCTTGTTCCCTCATGGGACCTCTCTGTAGTCCTTCAGGGTATACAGGGTGCCCCCTTTGAGCCTTTGGAGTCAGCTGAGCTTAAGACACTCTCTATAAAGACTTCCCTCTTGACTGCGCTCACTCCCATCAAGAGGGTAGGTGACCTGCAAGCGTTCTCTGTCAGTGATACGTGCCTGGAGTTTGGTCTGGGCTACTCTCACGTGATTTTGAGACCCTTACCGGACTATGTGCCCAAGGTTCCCACGACCCCATTCAGGGATCAGGTGGTGAACCTGCAGCACTGCCCCAGGATGAGGCAGAACCAGCTTTGACATTGCTGTGTCTGGTGCGTGCTTTACGCATCTATTTGGATCACACACAGAGCTTCAGAGTCTCTGAGTAGCTCTTTGTCTGCTTTGGACAGCGGAATGCAGCGGATCGTCCACTGGATCATTGATGCCATAGCTATGGCATATCATGCCCAGCACGTGCCTCCTCCTGCAGAGCTATGAGCCCATTCCACCAGGAGTGTGGTGGCCTCTTGGGCCCTGACCAGTAGTGCCTCTCTAACAGATATTTGCAACACCCAACACCTTTGCGAGGTTCTACAATCTCCGGGTTGAGACAGTTTCATCCAGGGTCTTGGCAAAAACTAACAGGTAAGGCCAGGTGTATCACTTAAGAATAGTGCCTTTTCACCTCTGAAAGACCTGAAGATACTAAGCTCTGTACTGGGGTATGTGCTCTGCGTGTGCTGTTCCCCATAGGTAACCCCATGCGACGTATATTTTCCGTTAAATCGTTTCCCTGTTGGTCAACTGCATCTTCCTTGGGCTCACATGACATACTTCAGACGAAAAAGAGTTGGCAAGAACATGTGCCATATTTCCACTCAAAATACCCCCCTCTCTCTCTGGGTGGTGTGTGGTCTCCACGGTGTCTTCCTTTTGGGAGTGAGACCCCCCAACGTGGACACTGGTGGTCCTAGTCAGTTGACAAATTTTCACTCTTTGGGGAGAAAACAAAAAAGAGGGAAAATGCATGACTGGGCTAGCCTGCCCCTATATATTTTGGGCAGTAGACTTGTCCCAAAGGGCTGTTCGAGGCGCATAACGGCATTGGGGGAGGTTACGTGTCAGCCTGTTGCACTGGCTACAAGGCACACAGTAGTCTGCCCATCTCGCACCACCAATTCACGTAACACAGTTCAGCTAGTTGTGGTGTTTTTGTAGAAGGACTTCTAGTGTCACATCATCGACACAACGCCCTGGTTACTTCCGTAACCTCCTTTCCACGATAGAGGGAACGAGATGTTGTGTTCCTCTTTCTTCAATGCTGGACTACCCGCTGAAATGGCCAGGACCTTCTCTCTCAGCTCCTCAGCACAAAACCTGAATGAGCAGTTTGCACGGCAGATCCTTTATACCCGTGTGTTCAGGGAAATGGCATGCAAATACCACTCGCCAATTCCCATTGGCCTTTTATCAAAGATCAGAGGTGTCTTAGGCTCCCAAGAGTGACCCCTAGTGTCACAATGTCTCATTCCCTCCATCAGGGAACAGAGGTTATGGAAGTAACCAGGATGTTCTCCTGCTCCAGACAGTCGGCCGGGAGCCCCTCCCCACTCGCGGTTGGCGGTCGTCACGACCCCGCCAGGTTTAGCAACTTGTAGGGGTCTCCCCCTGCCCCTGGCAGTGGGCTTGACCGCTCCAGACGGTCGGCTAGGAGCCCCTTCTCCCTTTGCAGTTGGCGGGTGTTCGTCCACTCTCAGGCAGATGTCCGTGGCTGCTCCGTTGGGGTGGATGGTAGTGGCAAGGACTCTACTAGGGTGCATCCCTACTCCTTCCTGGGTTTCCACCAGTGTAAAGGGATTAATGGAAAGCAGGAGGCAAAAACCGGCTTGACAATATAAATAATATTTTAATAATAAACTGAATCAAAAAGACAAACACACACACACACAAACACACTCACTCAGGTGCCATGCCACATTGATGTACTGTAGAAAATAGTTTGTTTAATGGGGGATCATGTCCTTATGGACTTCACCTTCCCTGTCAGTGTACTGATGTAGATTTGATTGTCTGTTCAAGATGTAGAGAAAGCATTATGCGAGTGGTCAATGGAATTAAAATGATGCTGCTTTTTGTACTTATTTGACAGGGTATGGCTAATATAATCTTGTTTGTGTATTTGTGTGTGTTTGTGTAGAGCTGGAGGAGCAAACACGCAGAGCTCTAGAGCTCGAACAGGAGCAAAAGAAAGCAAAAGAGGAGGCAGAGAGGCTGGAGAAAGAGAAACAGGCAGCAGAGGAAGCCAAAGTAGTGCTGGCCAAACAGGCAGCTGACCAGAAGAAAAACCAGGAACAACTGGTATGTGTTTCTCTTTGTATGTCTGTATAAATGTGTTTTATGTGAATAATGGAGAAAAGACTGTGTAGATCAGGGATGCCCATTTTGACGATTGCATTAACAGGTCAAAATGGAAAGCGAGTAGAGAGTGAAACTACTAAAATAATGAGAATCTTATAAATCAATATTCAGATATCCAAAATTAGGATGGCAGGGGAAGACTTATTCATATTTATAAAGAAAGATCTACCTGATTTGATTACGGTTACGTTTTTAGGGGAAGAGTTAAATTTGGATTATAGTTTCTCCTACCAATTCTGTAGGGCTGTCCTGAAGGATATTATTGAATCGTACAATTGGGTTTAGCTTTCCTTTTGAATATAAATTACTCTTCCCCGTCAAGCTACGTTTTGGAAACTCGCCCCTGTGCACAGTCTGACTGAACAACGGCTTCTTTTTGTGTGTGCGAGCGATGGCTGTTTACCACTGTATCTTGGTAACAACTTGAGAAGATATCACTGTGTTAAGTGAAGTATTAAAGTTGGTCTTATTTGATTTACCACAAAAACTTGCCATACATAGAAGAACACTTGTGTTTGTCTCCCATGGACGCATTGAATGTGCAATGATGTGATGAGTATTAGCGTTTGTCTGCGTTTGCGGATACATTGCAACAGATGTGAAGAATGTGAGCTGCTCTATGAAGGGGATTTATTTGGTCACAAGCAGGTATGAGAAATGCATTATACCAAAATAATTGCGATCACGAGCCTGCAAAGATGCAAATTATTCTTCATCACAAGCGGTTCACATCCGCAATTTGGTACAATTGCATTCATATCAGCAGCGAACCATACTGGAGTTCACATGAACCATACCCCAGACTACCATTTTAAGCAGACCCAGGTGCAGTTCATGGGTGCTCACCCGAGTTCGGAATACAGAATTCACATTATCCAAACAAACCGAAATTTGACGTAATTTGACCCTGAGTGCGCACCAAAAGTGCTAGTGTGAAAGCACCCTAATAGACCTGCCACTGTCTATGTTGTTTATATTAATCAAGCAATTATTAATAAAAACAAGAAAAATATCAATTGCTATTGGCTGGATAAATTTTGTAGCTTTAAAAAGAATAAATGTATTATTTGACCGGCATTGGTACCAACAACTGAAATGGGGTATCGTGACAACACTGCCAACAATGTATATTTAAATTGTGCTTGGTAGATCTCGTGCTCTAGAAGTGTAAGCACACCTGGTGTTCTGTATATCTTTTATTAAACAGAAAGATTACAATTTTAACCTGTAACCTAAATAAAAACAATGCTCTCCAAAAAAAAAATGTATTCTTAGTTTCTTCATCCTGTCATTAAAAAAAAAAAAAAACTTAGTTACTAGATGGCAATCCATTTGAATGGGGCTGCATCCCAGTTGATTTGCTTAATTTGATTTAAATTGATTGTATATGAACTTATACTGAAAAGCTTGTGGCTCTAGTGTGTAGGCACTGTGACAGTTCTCTGCTTTGTCTGCATTGCTCTACAGGCAGCTGAGCTGGGAGAATTTACTGCTAAAATTGCCCTGCTGGAAGAGGCCAAGAGGAAAAAGGAAGAGGAGGCAACAGAATGGCAGCATAAAGTAAGAGACACATACTTTTGCTTCCAAGAGTTAAAGTTGGCAGAAACTCATGTTCTGGAAACCTCAAAAAAAGAAAAAAATTTAGTGGCAGTTTTGTTTGTCAATCCATTCCATTTCATAGAGATGAAGTTACTGTTTACAAACGCAAGGTGGGAGCACTTCCAAGTTCTTTTGGCCCCCCAGAAAAGAACTGCTGTCAAATGCTGCTTTGTTCAAATTGAACTGAAAATACCACATACCTGCTGTTTGTGGTGTTTTGAAACACCTTTTCGAAAATGTTTGGTGATTTGGGCTTCTTTACATTTCTGTCAGGATCAGTGGATCAGGACCAGAGGTATACTTGTTACTGTAATTAAGTAGCTTTTTTTTCTTTCTTTTTTTTGGTCAAATAAATACTTTTTACTCTGATACAGAGCCTATTGTTACTCGTTACCCAGATTAAAAATGTTTGTTTCATTATTTGCAAACGAGAGCAGCTAATAAACAGAGTGCAGTGTGTTTGATTGACAGCAGCCAGTATGAGCACAGACACTCCATGCTTGCGCTCACGGAGTCTTTTTCAGACCAGCTCGGCATGCTTATATGAAGGACTTTAGTGAATATCTAAACTTAAGCCTAAACACACTTCCAAATGCACAGATAAGATGCAATTTACCCTAGCTGTGTACAAACCTCACGGTCTAAATGTATTAACTGCTGTATATAAGCCACAGTATATGAGGAACACAGAAACAATGGAGGACTCTTCTGAGATGTTGTGAAAAACTGACAGCAGGTGCTGCTTTCAAACTCTCAAATGATCTATGCTTAAGTTTGCGTCTGCTGTAAAGACCACTCATGTCAAGTTGCACCCGTCCATGATTTCCTGGGATTGTCCCATTTTTTGGCAGTCTGTCCTGGAAAAATTTAATTCCATTCCCAAAATGTCCAGGAATTTGAAAATTTTCCTGATGCTTTTACCCATATGAACACTTGTTGTTTATGTGCACAGTATTCAAGACATGAAGACTGATCAAACGTGCTGTGCTAAACCACTCTCTCATATTAATCTTTAGAAAGTCTGATTCATTTTAAGGAGTCTGTTCTTTTGGACGATTCATCTGTATAAAGCTCACCAAAACTGTTCTGTTCTCTCCCTCTCATATTGTTGAGTGCAGGATGAGGCAGACAAGGAGTTTGGATCTACGTGCGGGTTTTAATGAAGACAAAGTAAAACAAGCAAGACTGGAGCAAAGGAAATAACCACGATGGGCAAACAGAAACTAAAACACGAAACATTCACGGGCACACGAACTGGGAAAACACGGCAGGAATGAACACGGGAAGACAGGCATGGGAGCGAACATCAGGACACGGGAACATCAGCGACATCACAACAGTGGGAACAACGAACGACAAGGTAATGGAGGAACAGGCAGGGTTTAAATACACAAGGACAGGATGATTACAAACGATAAACAGGTGCGAACAATGACAGACTGGAACATGGTGATGGTGACACGAAAAACACGGGGCAGACAACCAGGGATCGTAACATAACCCCCCCTCAAAGGATTGGATTCCAGACGATCCTAAATAAAACAAAACATACACAAAAAAACAAAACAAAATCGTCCAAGGAATGAGGGGGGGACTGGCAGACCACGGAGAACATACGGGGAAACCAGACAGTCTAAGGGGGCACAGAGGGCAGACAGGCAGACCCGGGGGGCACAGAGGGCAGACGGGCAGTCCAAGGGGGCACAGAGGGCAGACAGACAGTCCAAGGGGGCACAGACGGTAGGCAGGCAGTCCACGGGGAGCACACAACGGGGATTGGGTCAGGTGACCTGAGAGCTGGCCACAGGGGGAAGGACAGGTTCAGGAGGCCTTGGAGCTGGCCATAGGGCAAGGACAGGTTCAGGAGGCCTGGGAGCTGGCCACAGGGCAAGGACCGGTTCAGGAGGCCTGGGAGGCGGCCACAGGGCAAGGACAGGTTCAGGAGGCCTGGGAGGCAGCCACAGGGCAAGGACAGGTTCAGGAGGCCTGGGAGGCGGCCATAGGACAGCCATAGGGAACTCTAAGGGCGGAGCCAAGGAAGTCTCTGGTAGCGGAGCCATGGAGGGCGGAGCCTTGGAAGACCCAGGTGGCAGAGCCATGGGTGGCTCAGGAGGTGGAACCGTAGAAGGCTCTGGATTCGGAGACGTGGGAGGCTCAGGAGGCGGAGCTGAGGGAGGCTCAGGAGGCAGAGACGAGGGAGGCTCAGGAGGCGGAGCCGAGGGAGGCTCAGGAGGCGGAGCCGAGGAAGGCGAAGCCACGGAAGGCTCAGGAGGCAGTGCCGAGGGAGGTGGAGCCTTAGGAAGTGGAGCCTTAGGAAGCTCTAGAGGCGGAGTCCTGAAAGGCTCTGGAGGCAGAGCCGATGGAGGCTCAGGAGGCGCCGTAGGAGGCTCTAGAGGCGGAGGCCTGGAAGGCTCTGGAGGCGGAGCCGATGGAGGTGGCACCGTAGGAGGCTCTAGAGGCAGAGGCCTGGAAGGCTCTGGAGGCGGAGCCGATGGAGGTGGCGCCGTAGGAGGTTCCAGAGCAGAGGTGGAGCCCTAGAAGGCTCTGGAATCTCTGGGGGCAGAGCCGTAGGAGGCTCGGGAGGCGGAGCCCTGGAAGGCTCGGGAGGCAGAGCCGTAGGAGGCTTTGGAGGCGGAGCCCTGGGAGGCTTGGGAGGCGGAGCCCTGGGAGGCTTGGGAGGCGGAGCCCTGGGAGGCTCGAGAGACTTGAGAGGCGGAGCCCTGGGAGGCTCGAGAGACTTGAGTGACTTGAGGGGCAGAGCCCTGGAAGGCTCGGGAGGCACTGGCTCTTGGACGGTCTTGGCTACTGGCGCTGGCTCAGGGACGGTCATGGCTACAGGCGCTGGCTCAGGGACAGTCGAGGCTACAGGCGCTGGCTCAGGGACGGTCGAGGCTGCAGGCGCTGGCTCACTGACGGTAGGGGCTGCAGGCACTGGCTCGCTGACGGTAGGGGCTGCAGGCGCTGGCTCGCTGACCGTGGCAGGCGTAGGCGCTGACCGTGGCAGGCCTAGGCTCGCTGACTGTGGCAGGCGTAGGCGCTGGCTCGCTGACCGTGGCAGGCGTTGACTGGGGAGCGGAAGCCTTCTCCTCCTCCGGGCGGACGAAGCTGGCAGCACTGGCTCTTTGACAAAGGCAGGCATGAAGGGACGAACCACGGGCGAATGGAGAGTTACCACTGTGGGAGGAGCCACGGGGTCCTCCTCGATGACGCCCACAGTGAACGATGAACCGCAGGCCAGCAGAGTCTCCTCAACGAAATCGCGGAGCGTCCAGCCGCACTTCGCCGGTGGCAACCGCTCCTTGAGTGCACCGTTCAGGTTGGCCCGGAAGAACACCACCAGGGAGGAGTCAGGGAAGTCGGTGGCACTCGCAATCGCAAGAAAATCGTGGATGTGCTCTTCAACCGGACGGTTTCCCTGCATCAGGCTGAGCAGCTGACAGTTCGCTTGTAGAACCGCTAGATCCATGGTGGGTCGTTCGTTCTGTTATGAGTGCAGGATGAGGCAGACAAGGAGTTTGGATCTACGTGCAGGTTTTAATGAAGACAAAGTAAAACAAGCAAGACTGGAACAAAGGAAATAACCACGATGGGTAAACAGAAACTAAAACACGAAACATTCACGGGCACACGAACTGGGAAAACATGGCAGGAATGAACACGTGAAGACATCAGCGAACATCAGGACACGGGAACATCAGCGACATCACAACAGTGGGAACAACGAACGACAAGGTAATGGAGGAACAGGCAGGGTTTAAATACACAAGGACAGGATGATTACAAACGATAAACAGGTGCGAACAATGACAGACTGGAACATGGTGACGGTGTCACGAAAAACACGGGGCAGACAACCAGGGATCGTAACACATACAGTATGAAGCATTTGGAAATTCAATTCATTTGAGTGAATCGGTATGCTTGAAGGATTCATTTACATGATTCATTTGAGTTTCACGTCGAATACCCTATTTTTACGTCTACTTACTACTAATTTGTTGTTGAATATTTAGTCAAATGCTACTGTTCACCACTGTTTTCAACAATTTGCATGGGTGTGTTTACATTATCTCTTAAAATGCAGTCTAATACTGATAGTTATATTTTTTTATAAAAATAGTACTTCAGTGTATTTAGGCCCTTTTGTTAATAGCTTGTAGTGTAGTAACTATATTTTAAAAGTGTAGCTTCAACTCAGAATTGCTCAGGGACACATTAAGAGGGTTTTTACCTTTGCTGTGGTCCTGTGCGCCCCCCACAGCATTGGTCTGGTTTCATACTCATGTATGATTCTGTCGAACCCCGGTGCTTTTCCGTCATCAACTTGCATCATCACAAACGAGCACATGATGGAAAGCACAATGTGGGTTGCTATATTTGTGTGTTTGTTATTAATTTTGTGTCATTATGGACACCAGAGGGAGTGCCTCTGTGCTTTGCATGCTGTAATTCAGCAGTTATACATGTCTAGGGGAAGGAGCCTATATCTGATGCTCACAAATGATCTTTTTTGAGGACACAGCTGGTTGCACACTCACTCACTCACTCACTCACTCACTCACTCACTCACTCACTCAATCACATATATAAAAGGCACCTAACCTTTTCCCTGCCACTCATGATGCATGTGTTTGTTTGTTTTTGTGCATCTGATGATGTCAAGTTGTCAAACTTTATTTATAGTGCACATTTCAGCAGTTGGCTCAAAGTGCTTTATAGATCAAACAAACAAAATATATAAAAACAGATTGATTATATAATCATTGAAAGATTGAAAATATAATAAAATACATAAAAAAAATTAAATACAACATCATGTATTAATCCACTTCAATCTATTCAATGATCTATTCAAAAGCCACAGAATAAAAAACAGTTTTTAAAGAAGATTTAAAAATGGCTAATGATTAAGCTGACCTCACATGGAAAGGGAGACTATTCCATGGATTAAGACCTATCACTGAAAAGGCACAGTCACCCTTAGATCTATAGTGACAACGAGGAACCCTCAATAAAAGCTGATCAGAAGACTTGAGCACTCTGGTTGGGGAATAAAAGTGTAGAAGGTCACTGATATATTGGTGAGCGTGACCAAATAGTGCCTTGTAGACAAAAATCAGAATTTTTAAATCGACCCTGAATTTCGCGGAAGCCAGTGTAGAGATGCTAAAACTGGGGAAATGTGATCCCTCTTTCTTGACCCTGTTAAATGCCTAGCTGCTGCGTTTTGCATGAGTTGTATGCAGGAAAATGCAGTTTGGGGCAGACCAATGTACAATGAGTTGCAAAAGTTTAACCTTGATGAAATAAATGAGTGGATCACAATTTCTAAGTCTTTATGGGAAATTATTTATTTATTTTAGCAATAGATCTAAGTTGGAAAAAGCTACACTTGACAACAGCACTGATCTGTTTATTGAAGTAAAGATGGGTCTAAAATCACTCCAAGACGCCTCACATGATCTTGTACATTTGACGACAGAGGACCTAACTGGGCAACCAGGCCACGTAAGTAGAACATAGAGGAACCTAATATCAGACCTTTGGTTCACTGCCTGTCACTCACTCAATGTAGTGTAGATGTAGTGACACTAGGGGTTCAATCTTGAGAGCCCCAATCACCATTGCTTAAAATAGAAAAGGCCAATGAAAATTAGAATTTTTGCATGCCACTCTCCACCACGGATATACGGGTATAAAAGGAGATGGCGTACATCACTCATTTAAATTTTTTCTTCAGAGCCAAATGCTTGAGTGTTTGTCCTCTCACCTATTGCTACACTGCAAGATTTGTTACGGTACTAATCAGCAGTCACCCCATGAAATATGCCTCGAGTGTCTGGGGCGCCAGCTGGCTGAGGCGGCTTTCGTGGAAGGGTTGTGTTCTCATTGTGAAAACATGCCCATGAGAATTTTGCGGTTGTGGCTCACTTCCTTCTTCATGAATCAAGGAGCCACCCGATCCGTCCTGGGCTTGATGCTCAGCCGGCCGGGTCAGTAAGCACCGTGGGCGATCTGGATGTGGACATGGGAGTGTTTCTGCCGGCTCAGCCCCCACGGACCCATCCCCCTGCATGCTCGAGCAAGCTATCGAGCGATGCAGGCGGTCTGCCTCAGGGCTCCAGGGTTTAATGTGTCTCTCACTGCTCGCAATGCGCTTTTGGTCGTGGCATTGGAGGGAGGGTGTAAAGGAACTAAGGGAAAGGAGGAGACAAGAACCGGCTTGACGATATAAATAATAGTTTTAATATAAAACTGAACTGAAAGACACAAACATATGATGAACAGCTGCCCGTAAACACTCTCTCTCTCTCTCTCGCACCACTGCCCTGTCACATTCTTCCCTTGTTCTCTCAGGCCGGGGAGCCCCCAGCATGACATACAGCCCCCCCTCCCCTTTCCCCGCCTTCCTGAATCTGGGAGGGGACAGGGGGAGGGAAACAATAATGATTAGAATAGGGGGTACTCCCTGTAACTGTGCAGTACCCCCAACAAAAACCACTGTAAAATGTAAAAGAGAGGGAAAAGGCCAACACAGAGCGGCAGTGAGAGAGGGAGGGAAAAAACACTTACACTTCACTTCTTGATGGTGAGGATGCCGACCGCAACAAACAGCCATCTCTCCAGCCCTTCCTGAAGGGAAGACAACACAGACCCGACGGAGCAGTTCTGTGGGTCTTCCCTGCCGAAAGAACACCAGTTCTCTGATATCCCGTAGCTTGGTCCTTTTCCACTCCTCCACCCTCTAACTGATGACAGCCATGCCTCCCTGGGCGGATTGGAGGCAGTACTCTGGCCCCTGGCAGAAGGAATGCCCTGCCGCATTCTCGGGGAACAGAAGGGGTCTCCCCTGCACTTGGCAGTGTTTCTCCAGCTCCGGGCAGTCGGCTTGGAGCCCCTCCCCGCTCGTGGTCGGCGGACCACTCTTAACCCCGCTGTGTTTAGCGGCTGGTAGTGGTCTCCCTCTGCCCCTGGCCATTCCAGGCGGTCGGCTAGGAGCCCCTTCTCCCGTCTCGGTCAGCGGCCGTTCCTCCGCTTCATGTAGATGCCCCTGGCAGATGGCCGCAGCTGCTCCGTTGGGGTGGATGGTAGCGTATAATATCATATAAGTTATATTTAATTAAAAACTTAAAACAAAAGACACAAACACCCACATATGATGGACAGCTGTCCTGTAAATGCTCGCTCTCTCTCTCTCTCTCTCTCTCTCTCTCTCGCACCACCACCTACAGTCGGTCTTTATCCCTCTCGGAGGCTTTATTAGCCTGATAAGGGGCCGGGTGTGTAGAATCACGACCCGGCCCCACCCTCCACCCTGTCACAGTGGGCTTCTGCTATCGGAAGTGGATTAATCTTCTGAGCTCCCGCCCATGGGCGGTAGAGCACAGGATGAGGCGGATGCTGAGATGGCAGTGTTTCTTGACTGGGCGGCTGCAAACATTGGGCTGAAGTGAAACCCTCTACCCTGCCCTGAATGTTTGTGGCTGGATGATTGGTTTCTGGGCTTGGAGCGCAACTCACGGCCGCACCCTGCCCCAGTGCCTTTCTTCCCGGAAGTGCACAAGGAGCTAACAAAGTCGTGGAATGCCCCTTTTACTGCCCGTACATGCTTCGCTGTCTCATCCACTCTGATTACCCTCAAAGGTAGAGTGGCTAAGGGATATGCCGAGCTTCCCTAGGTAGAGTGCGCCATAGTGGTGCATTTATGCCTGCAGGGCACAGCCACCTGGAGGGACCGACCAAGGCTCCCTTCCAAGGCCTGTAAGTTCACTTCCTCTTTAATAATGAAGGCTTACAAGGCTGCGGGTCAGGCTGCTTCTGCCCTGCACGCCATGGCCATCCTGCAGGTCTACCAGGCCAAGGTGCTAAAATATCTGCATGAGGGTAGGACTAACCCAGGCCTGATGCAAGAACTACACACTGCGTAGGACCTTGCCTGCAATGAATATCACGGCACACACTCTAGGCCGGATGATTTCCACTCTCATGGTCCAAGAGCGTGATGCCGAGAATGTCCGCTTTCTTGATGCGTCCATCTGCCAAGGGGGATATTTGGTGACACCGTTGAGGATTTTGCCCATCACTTCTTGATGGTGAGGACACTGACCGCAACAAACAGCCATCTCTCCAGCCCTTCCTGAAGGGAAGACAACACAGACCCGACGGAGCAGTTCTGTGGGTCTTCCCTGCCGAAAGAACACCAGTTATCAAAAAGACGCCACTTCAAGGCATACAGCTGCCTCGAAGAGGGGGCCCTGTTCTGAGTGATCGTGTCTACCACCGCTGGTGGAAAACCTGCAGAAGTACTGGAGCGTGTCTTGCCCCTGAGTGAGAAGGTCCTACCTCAGGGTAATGTGCTAGATCCAAGAACCAAGTCCGGTTGGGCCAGTACGGCGCAACAAACAGGCCTTGCTGTTTGTCCTCCCTGACTTTGCACAGTCTGTGCAATGAGGCTCACAGGAGGAAACACATACTTGTGTAGCCCCCGAGGCCAGCTGTGTGCCAAGGCATCTGTGCTGAGGGGGCCTTGGACAGGGGGCAGTGAGAGGAGTTGTAAGAGTTTGATGAGTTTCCACTGTTTGAATTCCCCTTAGGTGAACCCTGTGTTTCCCCTCGTCAGAGCTTTCTCTACCTTGGCCACTATGCTGTGTACCCTCTCTGTAGATAGAGTACTCCTGTGGTATCATTCAATATGTGTACTTCCCCGTGGGTAAATCCATGTGAGGTATGTTCCACATGTTAACCTCCTTCCGGCAGGAAGTAGTGCTCTCCTTCCTGGAGAGGGAAGAGCACTTTCCAGTGCTATTCTAGAAAGTGCTTGGTGGGAGATTGCTTAACGTAAAATATACAAAGGCACCTGCAGTAGCCTACTTGGGTAAGTGCCTCTTCCCCTTTAACAGGACTGTGGAGACGTCTTACCTAACTCACTGGATGATCACAATGTGGTTGAGCATTTGCTGTGAGGTACACAGCAGCTTGCCCATGTCCACTCTTCCATACCTCATGACATGGTTCAGTGCCTGCGACATTTCCTATAGGAACCCTTAGTGTCACTACATCGACAGAAGGTTGAGTGAGTGACAGACAGGGAACATCTTGGTTACTGATGTAACCGTTGTTCCTTGATGGAGGGAACAAGAAGTTGTGTTTCTCCTGCCACAACGTTGAACCGACTGCTGACATGGCTGGGACTCTCTATCGGCTCCTCAGCATAAATCTGAATGAGTGATGCACGCTATCTCCTTTTATACCTGTATGCCCATGGCGGAGAGTGACATGCAAATTCACATCGACACAATGTTTTGTTCCCTTCATCAGGGAAAAGAGATTACATCAGTATCCAAGATGTTTTGCTTTCATTTAATTGTAAGAAATTGTTTGTCAGCCAATGTTTAATATCTTTGAAGCAATTTAGGGCATTCTCAAAAGAACAGTTCTTGTCCACACTCACTGGGAGAAACAATTGGGAATTGTCAGCATTACAGTGATAAGATATGCTGTACTTATTAAAAACAGAGCCCAGAGGAAGCATATACAGTGAAAATAACAAGGGTCCTTGAGGGACACTGCACTGTAATTGAGCCAAAGTAGAAGAAAAATTACCTAAATTCACAGAGAATGTCCTTTCTTTTATGTAGGGGGAAAACCACTGGAGGGTCATCCCCTGGATGCCAACCATACATTCTAGACGATTGAAGAGTATATTATGGTCGATTGTATCAAAAGCGGCACTAAGATCTAATAAAACTAAGATGTCAGGTTAACCTTAATCCATAGAGAGTCAAATATCATTAGTGACCTTCCACAATGCAGATTCAGTGCTGTGCAAGTGTCTGAAAAAGACTGAAATGTATTTAAAATTTTAAATGTATTTAGATGCAAATAAACAACTGTCTCCAAAATCTTTGGAGATTGGTCTGAAATTGTTGTGTATTGCCGTATCTAAAAAAGTTTTTTTTAACAATGGATGTAAAATTGCATGTTTAAAACTACTTGGAACAACTCCACTTGCTAATGAGCTGTTAATTATAGCTGTCACACTGGAACTGATAGTCATGAAAACTTCTTTAGTGGAGAAAGAATATCCAGCTTGTAACTGGAACACTTCATCTTGGAGACTACATCTGCTAACTGTTCTGATGTAACTGGTTCAAAGCGAGGAGCTGGACAGGGAAGGAATTAGTGGTTGATCAAATTGTGAAGGTACAATTGCTTTTTTTAATCTGCTCAATTTTGTGAGTAAAGAAGTTTCACATTTCACAAATGTTTCACAGTTCTCTTGGGTGGCATCCAGAAAATAATTTTTAGTTTTAAAACAGAATCAATTGTTTTGAACAAAACTTTTGGTTGATTTGCATTATCAGAGATTAATGTAGAGAAAAACTTGGCTTTAGCATCCTTTACAATTTTCTGATATTTTGTTAAACACTCCTTTAAAATATCATAAGAGACCTGAAGCTTGTTTCATTTTCCACTTGCACTCAGCTTTTCTGCACTCTTGTCTGAGATTGTAGGTGACATAATTTAACTAAGGCTGTGAAACACCCTTAATTCTCCTTGGCTTGAGCGGAGTGACATTATCAAGTGCAAAAGTACAAGATTTAATAAAACCTTCAACCAATTATTCATTATTCAAGACATCATCTGTGAAATGCGAAAAAAGAATGCCACCTCCTCGTCTTGAAGTCCGTGGGGAATTTAAAATGTCACAACCTGGTGGTGTTAGATCCCCCAGGGCCATTTGTTCGTCAGGATTCAGCCAGGTCTAAGTGATGAATAAAAAGATCAATGATCGTGCTATAAAAAAGTCATTCAGAATAAAAGACTTGTTCGATATTGACCATGCATTAATGAGGGCCTTCTTAATAGTGGTGACATCTGTGTTTTGTGGTGAAATAAAATATGTGCCTTTCAGCAAGCTGAGATTATAAAAGTGAATATTTTAAACTTATACATTATCAAATTATTGATATTATTATTTGATTGAATTGTATTGAGTTAATTTCCATGGACTATGTTTTCAGAATAAAATTCATTGTCCTTATCCACCAGCGACTAAGATTTACTAACACTAAACTATCACTTATTGTATTCAATATTACCTGTAAGAGACTCAGTTATTAGGCTTTAAAAATAACAACATGAACGGGTCACATTTTTTTAAGATGAAAAGTATTTACTTTTACTTTTTGATACTTAAGTATTTTTAAAACAGGTACTTTTTACTTTAGTATTTTAATGGATGACTTTTAATTAATACATTTGTTGGGCCTCATGTGCTCAGATAGGAGACAAATGCAGGCCTACAAACAGTCATAAAACCTGACTGAGACCTGTAGGAACACTCAAAGCCTGATAACACGGAATCAGCTGCCAGTCTTGACTTGACTTGACTGGAAATCAAACAAAGGGATTCCAAACAAACTACAGATCCCATCAAGCCTTGCTAATTTTACACCTAGGTGTGAAATTCTGATGGATCGAACTCCTATAGGATGAAATGCACGACAAAAAACATCCCTCAACCATGATGTTTAAAACTCAGAAGATTCCTCATAAGCTTGCTTCCAGCAACAGTATTCATCACGTCTAGTTGCAGCCCTGCTGCTCCCAGGTGTAGCTTCGCTGTCCAAGGAAGTAACGTACATACCTGAACTTTGGCCAGATTCTCTGTGTTCCACTGAGCATGCTAACGGATCCGAAGGTGATGGCTGAGAAATTTTCATCTCACAAATTGCGTCTTGCCTGCAGAAGTGAAGCAAGAACATTTCTCTTCCTTCTTCAACCGAGTCGACTTTGCTGATTTCTCCACCAACACGCCGAGAATCAGCCGACGCACCGCCTGCCTACTGTCATCACCCGAGCTTCAAGGAACCGAATCAGAAACATTCTACCCACGTCCTCACACGACTCAAGTAAAAGGTTTAGATCTTGGCAGAGATAGATTATTATAGTGTGGTATTCCTGTGTATCAAGGTTATTGCTTGTACAGTTTACAGACCACAGAGTCTGCCCATTAATGCTAATAATACACAAGGTATTACTGTAACTTACTGTTACCACAAATGAGATTTGCTGTGTTGTCATCCAACTGCGATGGGCTGTTTGTGCATTTAACTTTGCAGATAACTTGGCAATAGAGCCCAGCTTTGTCCCTAAGTTATCGTACCAGCAGAGACACGTGTTAAACGGGCAGACGCCATTAACCAGTCTCTCCTCCCACATTCGCTGCCACATTCTCTGGCTGGAACCCTCACGTGATGCACTCTCACACGCACACAAACACAGACGGAGAGCAGTGATGCAGTCAAGTAAGGATCTTTATTTCTCTGCCTTCTACACTCTGCCTGCACTCTTCTCTGTGCTTTTCGCAGTTCAATCAGATCAGTGTAACACAAACTTTATCAACATAAACTTCTCTGAGTCTTCAGCTTCACAATAAAATAAACACTCAACAAGACACACCAGTCACTGGTCACTCGTTTCATTCTCTCTCTCCCGTCTGGTGGTGGCGTGGTCATTTATATGCCGCTCTCCCCATGCTCACTGGAATTAGAGACAGGTGTTAGACATAATTTAGCTCAGGTGCAAGTGCCCTTACCACTTTCTCTCTCTCCAGAGGGGCGCTCGACCATGCCTCCGCTGCCACATGAATCAATAAACTTTGTTATACTTTAAAGAGAAGTTTTTTGGCGTTTTTCTGCATGCACCTGTGCCAAGGGGATATCAGTGCTCAGATTCAATTCATTGTTCCCCTTGTGAATGTCAATGTTCTCTGGACATTGACTTTCCTAAGAGAACACTCCTATATTGAGACTGCTATACTGTCTGGTTATTAGTCCCTGATTCCAGAGTGGTGCCCCGGTAATATTAACTATTATAAATATTCTATTGGTCTTTGATGATTGTTGATTTGAAGGATTATTAAGCTAATGTTGATTCTAATCAATGTTCTATTGGATTTAATAATGAATAATTACCTTAATTATTATTAATTATTGTTGATAACAAACATGCTCCTGAATGAAGCCCCAACACATTTGTGTGGTATCTGTACATTTACTTAAGTATGGAAACTTTTTCCACCACTGATCAGGACAAACTCGGGGTTTACCATTAATCATGATATTTCACAGATCACAGTCATTATCACATTTTATTAAGACCCATTTGCCCCACAGCTGATGTTGGTAGATTTGAACTTTACACAAATGAATTACACAAGCGCAGATTGCAAATGGCTGTTTTTACTTTCCAAAGTACAGTCACTGTGACAGATATGAGGCCAAAAATGATCTAGCAGTGATCTTATACATCATGTAAGATCAACAGGACAAGCCTTCACCACAGCAGCAAAAGAAACAGAAAACACTGTTGCCTGCATTGTGACATCAGGTTTTTTCATCAGTATGTGGGTCAATGACATGACATGTATTTTTTGTGTCCAAATTCATTATTTTCCTAAAAAGAATTTGAATAAATACTTGTCATATATCAAATGGATCTACAATATCTCCTTTATAAGAAACCCTTTTCATTTTATTGAAATTCAATAGATTTTTTTGAGTTTTGGTGTTTGAAAGATCAAAAATGTCAGGTGGTGCAACCGTCCGAACGTACAAGCAGAGAACAAAACTGAGATATAAATGTTCATTTTCTCAATAAAATTCTTAATCAAATATTTTGGCATGATTTTATGTTAAATTCCTTATAAATGAGGGGAAATAGTGTATCGGACCTATTTCAAAACTATTCTATTACTTAAAAAACTTTTGTCCGAAAAATTGACTTCTACTAATGTCAGGGAGGGCGACCGACATAAAAATGCAATTTTATGCAACGTTCCTTTAAGAAAACCATGTGACAGCATTTGACATCACACAGAAGACTCCAGAGGACCCCTTTGATGCAGTAACAAGATTTGTCACCCACACATAAATATTAGATAATTTGACATTTTTGAGTAATGATGAGGTTGATTCAACTTATCATGTCAGGTGGTATGACCCCTGGAAAACTTTGAAAATGTGTTGTTGTTATAAAAATGTGTATTTGATTTTAAAAATGTATGTATAACCTTGAGCACATGGTCAAACATTTGTATAGGCATCCAAGTTAATGCCTGTTAGATTCTAATTGAGTTTGAAATGTCAGGTGGTGCGACCAATATGTCAGGTGTCGCAACCAGTTACAGTTAAACCAACTAAAAAAAGTCATGTTAATTCATATTTTTGAATATATTAAATACATTTTAATAAATATATAAAGCTTTTAAGTTGTTTAAAGGTGCAATCTACATATGTATATGTATTTTTATTTTATTTTATTATGGTATGTGGGACAATTTAAAGAGCACATTGTCCATCTTAAAGTCCTATTCTTCAAGAATATAGGACTGTATAATCAACATTGATACTAAAACAATTGCATCTTTAAATTAATCTATTTTAATTTGTTTTTGTAGATGCAAAACATTGAGAATGAAAATATACTTATGCTTTCTCTATGAAAAACGCTTTCTATTTTTTGTCTGTATATAGTTACAATACGTGAAGGTAGTGAAATATAAAACTATGACATACTCTCTGCAGAAATGCAATGTACACCTGAGTTATAAATTCACAAAAACTGCAGAAAATACTGATATGGTCCTTTCAAACCCTTTATAAACAGCTTGAAACACATCAGAATCAGAATAAGCTTTATTGCCAAGTACATTTTTTACGCATACAAGGAATTTGTTGTGGTGTTGTAGGTGTGTTCACACAGTCTCTAAATATATGAACAAGAATAAAAATATAAGCAATATAAATATGTCCACGCAGTATCAATTAAAAGTATAAAATAAAAAGAGCAGAGTAGTGCAGTGAAATGTAGAGGTGGAGTGTGGAGAGTGTCAGGGTGGGTACCGGGCATTGTTGATAAGGCAAGCGGCGGATGGGAAGAAACTGTTCTTGTGGCGTGAGGTTTTTGTCCTGATGGACCTCAGCCTTCTGCCAGAGGGGAGTGATTCAAAGAGATTGTGGCCAGGGTGGGAGAGATCAGCCACAATCTTTCCAGCACGCTTCAGGGTCCTGGAGGCGTACAGGTCCTGGAGCGGTGGCAGATTGCAGCCAATCACCTTCTTTGCAGACCGGATGACACGCTGCAGTCTGCCCTTGTCCTTGACAGTAGTAGCAGCGTACCAGATAGTGATGGAGGAAGTGAGGATGGACTCGATGATGGCTATGTAGAAGTGCACCATCATTGTCTTTGGCAGGTTGAATTTCTTCAGCTGCCGCAGGAAGTACATTCTCTGTTGTGCTTTCTTGATGAGGTAGCTGATGTTCAGCTCCCACTTGAGGTCCTGGGAGATGATAGTTCCCAGGAAGCAGAAAGACCTCCACAGTGTCAATTGTGGAGTCGCAGAGGGTGATGGGGGCAGGTGCAGGTGAGGCTGAGTTCTTCCTGAAGTCCACAACCATCTCCACTGTCTTTAGAGCGTTGAGCTCTAGGTTGTTTTGGTTGCACCAGGTCACCAGGTGGTCGACCTCCCACCTGTAGGCGGACTCGTCACCATCAGAGATGAGTCCGATGAGGGAGGTGTCGTCCGCAAACTTCAGAAGCTTGATGGACTGGTGACTGGAGGTGCAACTGGTAGTGTACAGGGAGAAGAGCAGAGGAGAAAGAACGCAGTCCTGAGGGGATCCAGTGCTAATGGACTGTGAGTCGGAGACGTGTTTCCCCAGCCTCACATGCTGCTTCCTGTCAGACAGGAAGTCAGTGATCCACCTGCAGGTGGAGTCAGGCACACTTAGCTGGGAGAGCTTCTCCTGGAGCAGAGCCGGGATGATGGTGTTAAAGGCAGAGCTGAAATCAACAAACAGAATCCTGGTGTAGGTTCCTGCGGAGTCCAGGTGCTGGAGGATGTAGTGGAGGGCCAAGTTGACTGCATCGTCTACAGACCTGTTGGCTCTGTATGCAAACTGCAGGGGGTCCAGGAGGGGGTCGTGATGACTTTGAGGTGAGAAAGCACAAGGCGCTCAAAGGACTTCATCACCACAGAGGTCAGGACGACGGGTCTGAAGTCGTTATGTCCTATGGTCCTTGACTTCTTGGGAACAGGGATGATAGTTGAAGACTTGAAGCAGGCTGGCATGTGACATGTCTCCAGTGAGGTGTTGAAAATGTCTGTGAACACTGGAGACAGCTGATCAGCGCAGTGCTTCAAGCTGGACGGGGAGAAATTACCTACAACTGGGTTGTTGTAACCCAGCAAAAAATTATCACTACCCATAAGATGTGTTAGACAATCAACCCATAGAGTTGGGTTGGTTGTACAACACAACATGTTAGGTTAAAATAACCCACGGTTGGGTTTGTCCATATTTGACCCAGCCATGGGTTGCAAAACAACCCAAATTAGGTTATTTTCAACCCAAAATTTTTTTTGTGTATATGTATTATGTATTACCAAGTAATTACCATTTTATAAAAGATGTTCTCGTCTTTGAAATGTGTTGCCGGAGATGTTTTAAATTTCTAAATTTATAGAAGCGATGATCAAATTTTATCATAACATGCAGTATTGTTTTGCACTTTCTTGTTAATGAAATTTAATTATATGATTGAGATACAGTATAAATTGGTCAGAGGATTAAAATAAAAAAGCCAATTGAAAACTGAATAAAATTCATTGACATATCTATCTTTTTATTTTGTGAATATCAATCATTATTGATCACAATGTCAGGTGGTGCGACCGGTCATGGTCAGGTGGTGCAACCAGCAAATTTACATTTAAATGTATCAATTCCCACTGCAATTGCAAAATTAAGTAAGAAATATAACTGTAAACCTTTATATAATGTATACAAATCATTTTTACAGTTAAAAACAAAACATAAAAAGTCCTTATGGAAAAATGGGTGTTTGAACACACAGAAAAGCAGCCATTTATATGATTTGGAGTAAAAAGGCAATAAATAAAGAAATAGAAAGGGAATTTACCATGTGATATGCATTTTAGACACTACAATGATTCATATTTACAAGTCTCAGTAGTGCTAAGTACATTAAATGTATATTATTTTAAATTAATATATGGTCGCACCACCTGACATTTTCTGGGTGGTAAAATCAGAAATCTTGTTTAATAATGAATTAATGCTGCCTAAAATGCTGTAAAACCAATATGAATCAACACCATACATTTTTTTGGACATAATTTGCTTAAAATATATATTTTTTTCTTCTTGAAAATCTTATTTGTCATTGACCCATGTATACTCCTGTCCAGGTTCCCTATCTGTCACTCACTCGATGTTGTATTGATTTAGTGACACTAGGAGCCACTCTTGGGAGCCCCAGACACCTCTGATCTTTTAGAAATGGCCAATGGAATTGGCGAGTGGAATTTGCATGCCACTCTCCCGAACATGCGGGTATAAAATGCGCTGGCTCGCAACCACTCATTCAGATTTTTTCTTTGGATCCGAGGGGTTGATTCACAGAGAGCTGAATTCCACTGCTGGTCCATTCACCTCTGCACGCTGTTGGATTTATGGCACATTACAGTGGTTTCTCCCCCTCCTGCATGGAGTGTAGAGAGCACCCCTGAGCACTTCGACAGCGAAAAGAGTATATATGTATATATATTAGGGCTGTCGATTTAACGTGTTAACTCTTTCCCCGCCAGCGTTTTTAAAAAAAAGTTGCCAGCCACCGCCAGGGTTTTTGACGATTTTCGCTAAATTTTAATGGCCCGTAGAATATTTTCTTCCATTAATATATGAAGATGCTATATATCAAAATAAAGATCTGGGCCTCTGCTTTTAGGCAAAAAAAACGATTTTATTTTATCTTCATTTGTTCTTTTTTTATTGCGACTTGAACAGAGGTAGGTTTTGTCAAAAAACAACATTTCAGACAAAAAGCTGAGAAAAAGGCATGTTTATGTCTGCTATTTTGAGCTTCTCATACTCCACATCTTCATGTTTGAGACGATCGCAGTCTGTTTCTTTGATCAAAGAGTTGCGTACTCTTTCAAAACATGCGCAGGGGTCTTCCTTACAGTATAACACCTAAAACACGGAAACCCGGAAAATTCTGTGTTTGGCGGGGAAGCGTTTTTTCATAAAACACGGAAAATTCTGTGTTTGGCGGGGAAAGAGTTAATGTGGTACGATTAATTTTATTAAAAATAACCTGTTAAAAAAATTAACACAATTAATCGCAATGCCCCCGGACCGTAATAAGGAAGATTCCTGAGAAATGCAAGCTTGTAGTACCTCCTGTTTACTTCAGAGGGCAGTAAGTAAAAATTCAGCTGTGTGGGCAACACACAGTTTATACAGTGAACAAAACAACCCTTCAGCAGAGAGAACAACACAAACATGCGTTATGTTCTTGAGTTCAAAACACTTGATGGAGCGCAAATCCGAACTAAGGGAATCAAGATGTGGGATACCATGTAATTAGTTTGATAAAAATGTTTAATTGATTGACAGCCCTAATATATATATATATATATATATATATATATATATATATATATATATATATATATATGAGTATATAAGAGTAACACTGATGGAGAACGTCTTTTTAAAGATGCCTTTCCAGCTGTGTTTCTGGTTGCGGTCACTACCTCTCCACCTCTGACGGCCATGATCGCTGTCTCATCTACATGGGCCCTGCCCATGTAGCGTTCGTGGGTGGATCATGTTCTCACTGTGAGAACATGACCATGGCAATGTTGCGGTCGCGGCTATCCTTCTTCAGAGGGATAGCCACTCCATCTGAATTACAAAGGCAGTCTTCCAGTTATCTCCCCTCCTGATTCAAATGAGGTTATAGCTGCTGCACAGGTCCCGCATGGTGAAGATGGTAGCTCCTATCAACAGGCAGCTGGGATGAGGGAAAATGGATATCAGAACTTTGCCGTTATCTTGTTGAGGGAGCGGTAATCAATACAGGGCCAAGACCTCCATTCTTCTTCACCACAAAGAAAAAGCTTGAAGCAGCAGGGGATGTGGAAGGTCAGATGTAACCCTGGTTGAGGGCCTCCTCAATGTACACTCATCCATGGCATTCAATTCAGGGATGGAGAGAGGATATATTTTGCCACGGGGCACTGGCAAAAAGAAGGTCTATCGCACAGTCCCAAGGTCGATGAGGAGGAAGTTGAGAGGCACGGAGTGGGCAAAAGACATCCTGGAAGTGGGATTAACAGGATGGGATTTCCACAGAGGTAGAGTTTATTGGACTCTCGATGGAGGTGGAGTTGAGACAGACTGGAGGAGATTTCTTGGTGATGATCAAGGGTCTTGGAATGGAAAGATTGGGGAAACAGGAAGGAAAGCACTGGGAGCCCACACTTCACCAGTTGTTCACCAGCTGAAGTATCAGCCGCAGGGCATCCGAAAACCTCTCTGAAATGTCGAGTGAAGCTCTCAAATGTTAGAGTAATGGGACTTTTTTCTCCCAAAGTGGTTGGGCCCACTGCAGTGCTCGTTCGGAGAGCAAGTTGATGATATAAGCCACCTTAGCCCACTCTGTGGGGAATAGATGTGGCTGTATCTCTAGAGCGAGCGAACATTGGAGCAAAAAGCCACCACAGTTCTCCGCCGATCCGGATTATGGTGCTGGATTGACAAAGGGACTGGCACAATAGACCGGTGAAGTGTTGGTTGAGATTCATGGAGCAGAGGAGTTAGGTGAGGTGGTTAGTGCTCGACGGAGTGTGTCAACCAGCTCCAGGACGTGGTCCGGGCCTGCTGGGTTCATGGTTTTGTAGGAGGTCTGGTATCCTGTGACAGTAACCCAGATTCGAAGATGGTGGTGAATCCAAATGCAGGTATTTATTGGAACAAACACAAACACAGACAGCAATTTGCTAGTGATTGAAGAATGAGCAGATTGATTCAGGAACAGACAAAAGTACTTGATGGTTATTGGATTTACAGGTTGAAGTATTACTTGGGCTGGAGAATCACATTATTGGAAGGAGACACAGGAGAGGAGACTTGGAATCATTGAGGGAGCATGCAGGAATGGCATCTGAAGAGTCAGGTAAGTAGAAGGTAAGTGAGTCTCTATACTGCGATGATACCAGATGAAGAATGAGGGGAGAGTGGAGAGTAATGAAGAGGAGCTGATTGACACGGTGATTGGAGGCAGGTGGGGTGATTAGTATTCGGGGGAGCGGGAAGGCTGAGTTTTTGTGGCGGGAAGGTCAGGTGGATCTGTGACAATACATCTAGATAGAGTTCTCTGATGACACAAGGTGGACATTAAAGGTGGGCTATTATCTACTATCCTTACTGTCCCACTGTGTTTCCTATACCCCATGCTGGGCATGTGACACAACATTTCCAAAAGATGGAAGGAGATTTATATTTTCACCCAGATCTTTGAATATAAAAACAATAAGAAGAACAATGAGAATACCTGCAAGCATAAATGATCTGGGGTAAGCCCTGCAACTATTCAGTAAGCACAATACAAAAGTGTTCTAGTACAATATAAATTCAACTGTAACACTGGTCTAGGTGGGGATTGAACCCACAGCCTTTGGAACTCATTTATGCTCTTTTTGCCAAGTACTTTACACACTGTTTGAGATAACTGTGTTCATTGTGCACTTTAAAATACAATCAAATTTTACCATCCAAGTAAGGGAATGAATGGTGCATTCGAGTGTACAGTGCAGCTCATGAAGAGCGTGTGAAAATTAACTGCTTCTGAACCAGACTTGAAGCTCTGTGATGTATACGCCATTTGCAGAGGTTTGCTCCAAACTCATGACAATATAATCGAGGATTTTAGTTAATCCAAAGTGCTCTGGTTTCTCTTTCATTTAACGATCATTTAATAGCAAACATTATTTGTTGTTACAAATCATGTAAAAACTCGAGGAGCCCTGTGTCATGCCTGAGATAATAGAATGAAGAAACACAGAATCTCAATGGTATTTCCTATTTTTTCATGTGAAATAAGGGCTTGTGGGTTTAATCCTAGAGCCTTAAAGTAATACGTGAATGTGAAGAATTTTGAAAATAAATATTTTGCTGTTGCATACAAAATAGTTTGACCACCTTCAGCTTTGATTACAGCGCACATTCGTTGTGGCAATGTTTTGACAACCTTGTGCGATTTCAAAACATTTATTTCCATCCACAGTTGCATTCGTTTTTGTCCAAGACCTTATATTGACAACAGTACAGTCAAACCATTCCATAAAGTCGTCTCCAGGACATTACAAAGATTTTCAGTTGGGTTAAGGTCAGGATTCTGTGGTGGTCAATGCTCCCTGAACCACTGTTTCACAAGTTGAGCCCAATGAATCTTGGCATTGTCTTCCTGGAAAAAAATCCATTGATGGCATAACCTGGTCATTCAGTACATTCAGATAGTTATCTGAATTCATTTTATTGCTGCGTAATGTTGCTGAGCCTAGACTTGACCAATTGAAGCGACTCCAGATCATAACACTGCCTCCAGAGGCCTGTACAGTGGGCACTATGCTTGATGGGTGCATCGCTTCATGCACTTCCCTTCTTACCCTGACGTGCCCATAATTTTGGAATAGGGTAAATTTGGACTCATTTACCCTATTGACCTTGTTCCATTTCTCCACAGTCCAATCTTTATGCTCCCTAGCAAATTGAAGTCATTTTCTTTTCTCAGATTAGCCTCACTAACAAGTGGTTTAATCATAATCCTGTAAATTCTCGTCACATTGTGCATGTGGTAATGCTCTTACTTAAACTATTAAACATAGCCGTGGGTTCTACTAGTGATTTTTTTATGATGTGACTTCAATTATTTAAGTGATCTCTGATCATTCAAGATTTTCTCCAAGCACATTTCTTCCTCGAAGCTGACGGTTCACCACTAACCTTCCAGGTTTAATAATTCGTTGAACAGTTCTTAACCCAATTACAGTGATTTCAGCAATCACCTTAGCTGTTTTCTTTGCTTGATTCAGGTCAATTATTTTCCCCTTCTAAAACAGTAACATCTTTTCACGACCACAGGAGTGCCGGCCATCTAGGGCCGGTCTTCCGACATGGTTGTTTAAAAAATTAAAGCTATACACTGCATCAGTTAGGGTTAAAAGAATTGTTGCCAGCTGAAACATATTAATAACTGCAATAATGATCCAATCATAGGCTCTTAAGTATCTGCTTATTTAAATCCAAACGGTGACTTTTATTTTGGCCAGGCATTGTTATATAATATAATATTATATTATATTATAATATCTTTTCAGGTTTGCCAGATTATAACAAGAACAGTGTAAATGCAAAATGGACCAAGACTAAAGTTGTCCAAAAAGAGAGACAGATATTTTAAGTATTTTGAAATATTTTTTATGTAATTCCTCAGTTTTTAAAGCCTTAAAAGAAATTATGTAAAAGTTAATTAGCGTGGCACCATGCTAGTTTCGGACATTTTAATAGGTTTTGTGTCATAAACCAAGATTCAAGACACCCTGATTCTTAACTGTTCTAGGAAGACAATATGTCAAAGAATTCAAAATCCTCAGGCTCTGGAGATATTTAAAGACACTTGCGTGCTCAAGCTGAAGCCCCTGAGCAGCCGGCCATAAGCCCGAGAGTCAATTTGTACGTTGAAGTGAAGGAAATTTCGGCAATGCTGACGAAGGTCGTTGCTGACTTGGAGGATCTTGCTGTAATACGTCGATGAATCACTGCCATGGAGACTTAAATTCACTGAGATGGTTAAAAGAATGGCGGATGTTGAGAAACGGATCGATTATCTGGATTCATCGGAGAGGGAATCAGCTGCTAACCTGTTAGCGACCAAGGCAGACTTGGAACAAGTCTGGGAAAAGTTGGAAGACTTGGAGAATCGTAACTGACAAAACAACATCTGAATTGTTGGAATTCCTGAGGATGAAGAAGGCAGAGATATGGTGAAATTCCTAGACGGGCTCTTTCCGAGTCTGCTTGACATAACAGGCTATAAGCTGGAAATCGAGCGAGCTTACAGAGTTCCGGCTCAGAGAACTGTGGAGGC